>NW_028261384.1:137020061-137321311 GCF_051295495.1 Thamnophis sirtalis | reverse complement strand
CAGAAGAATGTCTACCCCAAGACACAGTGGATGGAAACTAAGCAAGGAGAGAAGCAACCGGAACTAAGGAGATCATTTCTAACAGGGAGAGCAATCAACCAAATGGAATAGCTTATCTTCCGAAGTTCTTGGTCCTCCATCACTGGAGGCTTTCAAAAAGAGATTGGACTGGATTATCTGAAATGGTATAGGGTTTCCTATTTCAGCAGGGGGTTGGACTAGAAGACCTCCAAGGTCCTTTCCAACTCTATGATTGTATGTTCTGTGCTCTATTGATTGTTGTAGTGAGCGAGGATCATTGTAAAGATATAACTGTAAACTAATAATAAGTAATGCTGTGATGAAGAATCATGAGTGGATTCCATTTGAGGAAATGTACTTCTTTCATGTGTAGTCTATGGAGATTCATCGATGGGTTTCAAAAAAAGAGTGGCCAAATTTCTATTAAAAAACAGGCATTTTGGGAGGGGGGGATGGTGGAATATCTTCAAGTCGTTGTTGTTCTGACCCAGCCGTAACAGAAACAAGAAACAGACTCCTTGCCACGAAAAACCCCTCTTTATTTATCGCCTGTGAATTAATTGTATTCACCCACCGAAAAGTCCAGGCAATAATCTTTCAAAGGGTTAACGCAGTGGTGGGATCCAGCCAGTTCGCACCTATTCGGGAGAACCGGTTGGTAACTTTCTAAGTAGTTCAGAGAACCGATTGTTGGAAGAAATCTCCTTTTGTTTTTTTCCACTTGACAGGGCTAATCCTGTACGGAAGGCCGGAAGGAAACATTCTGGTGTTGTTTCTAGCCTAATCTTTATTGCCCTGCTTACAGAAACTGCCTCTCTGGTTAACTCTTATTACATTGTAACAGCTAAGGCGAAATGCCCATTGACCTGAGTGACCTTGAGTTGGCCATGCCCACCCAGTCATATGACCACCGAGCCCCACCTACCCAGATGGTCATTAGGGCAGAGAACCGGTTGTTAAATTATTTGAATCCCACCACTGGGTTAATGGCAGTAACTTGCGATAATTGCCAGGCCCTGAGCCCCCAGCAGAAAGGCTTCAAATTGAGTTCTGGCAAGCAGTCTTTGTGGCCCAAAACATGATTAGTAAAATCTTCAGAAATACGAACTGTTGTCTCCTACGACCACCACTCCCCTTTCCTTTTATTTGTTCCCCAGCCAGGGAGAGGCCATTCAGTGTCCATGAGTGCTTTGCTTCCTGAGTCCACTCCTTGTCCTCCGTTGTTCACCTCTCCTAACAATTGTGGGCATACGTGTATCTGGAACAGGCCCCAGCTGTTCTTCCTCCTCACTCATAGCAGCCTCCAGAGGCAGCTGCCTCTCTGGTGGCTGAGAAATGTCGAATAGCTCTGGCTCTACCTCTGTGTCCAACACAGAGCATCCACCAGACCCTTCCCCAGATCCCAGAACTGGCCCAAGTTCTTCCCCAACCTCCTCATTGTCCGATTCTGCCAGCAACTCCACGGGCAGCTGGTTGGGCCACAAATTGTTGATTCCTGGAGGCCACTTGGATAAATCCCTGCAGTTCTTCAGCAAGATTTTTGGGAGGGATTCGCCATTGCCTCCTTCCTAGGTCTAAGAAGATATGACTGGCCCAAAGTCACCCACATGGCTTTCTGCCTATGGAAGGACTATAACTCACAGTCTCTCCCACTTTCTATTGTTGGAAGAAATTTCCTTCTGGGTTCAATTTCCCCAAGTGGGGAAAAAGACACTGGAAACACGGAGGCTGCTTGGAAAGATGGCTTAATGGTCAACAGGACCACATGGTTTGAGCTCCTGAACAGAAAAGGGGGATCACATGCTTCCAGATGTTGGGTGAAGAAGAAAAGAGACAGAAGAAGTGGCTTGTTGGGTTTTTATAGTCTGTTCAGCCCCATCTCTCTGTTTCCTATTCCTGTGTAAGAAATGTATTCTGATTGGTTGTCAGACTCCCATGGGGCCATATGCAGGGGCAACTCCAGTGGTGGGTTTCAAAAATTGTTTGAACCTACTCTGTGGGTATGGCCTCCTTTGTGGGAGTGGCTTGCTGCCCATGTGACCGGATGGGAGTGGCTTGCCACCCATGTGACCGGATATGAAGATGCCGACAACACTTGTCAGAACCACCTTAAATTACCTCACACACAGCACTGGCATGCATAAGAATATGATGTAAACTTGTTTTTTAAAAGGCATCTTTGGTTTGCGTTAAAACAACTTCAACACACGCAATTGCGTCACAAACGCAGTAGTCATCCTTACCTTTCACAGAGGCACTGAGTTTGATAAATATGAACATGATAGTGTAGAATAATCATATCCAAGGATCAGTGGTGGGTTTCAAAATTTTTTGGAACCTCTTGTGGCCTGCTTTCCTGGTCCACTGGTGGAATCTCTTCTAACCAGTTCGGTAGATTTGATGAACTGGTTCTACCGAATAGGTGTGAACTGGTAGGAACCCACCTCTGGGCAACTCTCTAGGCTGTGTTTGGAGTCCAAGCTTGATTGAGTTCCCAGATGCTATGTGGTGAGTTTCTGAAGAAGGCTAATCCTATCTTTATTATATAACGTAGACTAGCTTAGGTTTTAATGGCTCATTAACAAAGGTGGGGTGGGGGCAGGAAGCTACAGGGAACGACTCTGTCTTTAAAAACATGTTTCTCCCTTTTCACATCCAGGGGAATATAATATTCTGCCTTCTTAATATTTCCAAGGATATTTCAGTTTTCTAGCAGAGGGGTGGGTTTTAACTTCCTACGCTATCCTGGGGCTTCGACCATTACACAAAACTATCTCATCCAGACATTATTGGTCCATTATTTTATTTTTTTACAAAAATGGTACTTATTTATTTTTAAGTCATGGGTACATGAACTATGTACACTGTGCAGAATTAGTATACTTTCAACTGGATCATCAGAGTGTGCCCTTTTCAGGGCTTAATTGATCAGGTGGAATAAATCCGTGGGTTTATGTGGGTCTCCAATGAAGGATGGCCAAAATGTCCAGGCAAGAAACAATGGATGGAAACTAATCAAGGAGAGAAGCCACCTGGAATTCAGGAGAAATTTCCTAACGGTCAGAACAATTAACCAATGGAAGAGCTTGCATTCAGAAGTTGTGGGTCACTAGAGGCTTTTAAGGACAGCCACTTGTTTGAAATGGTATAGGGTCCCTTTCTGGAGTAGGAGGCTGGACTAGAAGACCTCCAAGGTCTTTTTCAATTCCATTATTCTGTGTTCTATGCTCTATCAATTGTGTAGTTGTAGCAAGTGAGGATTATTGTAAAGAATAACTGTAAAATAATAATAAGTAATGCTGTGATGAAGAATCATTAGTGGATTACATTTGAGGAAATGTACTTCTTTCATGTGTAGTCTCTGGAGATTCATTGCTGGGTTTTAAAAAAGACTCATCAAATTTCTACCAAAAAAACCAACAACAACAGGCAATTAATTGCATTCACCCACCAAAAAGTCCAGGCAATAATCTTTCAAAGGGTTAACGGCAATAATGAACCTTACCAGTTCCTTGCAATTTATTGCCAGGCCCTGAGCTCCCAGCAGAAAACCTTCAAAATTAGTTCTGGCAAGCAGTCTTTGCGGCACAAAACATGATTAGCAAAATCTTCAGAAATACAAACTGTTGTCTCCTATGACAGCCACTCCCCTTTCCTTCTAAAGATATAGCTGTAAAATAATAATAAGGAATGCTGTGATGAAGAATCATTGGTGGATTCCAGTTGAAGAAATATACTTCTTTAATGTAGAGTCTCCAGCTCTATTCTGATTGATCGATTGATTGATTGAATCCATGGGGTGGAGTTGCCAAAAGTGAGGTCACATGGGTTTAAAGTTGAGATAGGCTTATGACTTAACCCATTTCTGTGGCCCACAATAATAGAAAGGTATGACATATTTATGATGGACTATTTTTATAATTTATGGCAGTGGTTCTCAACCTTGGTCCATGGACCTCTGGTGGTGGTGGGGCATGATATCATCACAGAGAATCTGCAAAGGCTTGTTATGATTTTCCGTATTTTTTGGACTGTAAGACGCACCGGTGTATAAGACGCACTGAGATTTCGAAGAGGTAAGTAAGAAAAAAAAGCTTTTGCCTTCCCTCAGCCCCCAGTAGCACTTTGCAGGCTTCAGTAGGGCTGGGGCAAGGCAAAAATGCCCCCGTTTTTGCAAAAATGGGCCATTTTTCACAAAAGCGGAGGATTTCTTTGCCTTGCCCCAGCCCTGATGAAGCCTGCAGAGGGCTGCTGGGGCTGAGGGAAGGCAAAAAAGTGTCTGATTTTGCAAAAAATGGGGGCATTTTGCCCAGGTCCGTCTGGTGCACCAATTGCGTCCCTAACTGAACCGGGAGGATCTTACAACAGTCACTCATGCCCTCGTGACCTCAAGACTGGACTACTGCAATGCACTCTACATGGGGCAGCCCTTGAAGAGTGTTCGGATACTCCAGCTGGTCCAGAATGCAGCCGCGCGAGCGATTGTAGGTGCACCCCGGTACACCCACGTTACATCTATCCTTCGCGAGCTGCACTGGCTATCTATTGGCCTCCGGATACGCTTCAGGGTGCTAGTTATTACTTATAAAGCCCTACATGGTATTGGACCTGGGTACTTGAGAGACCGCCTTCTGCCAATTACCTTCCACAGACCCATTCGATCCCACAGATTAGGCCTCCTCCGTATTCCATCTGCCAGCCAATGTCGGCTGGCGACTACTCGGAGGAGGGCCTTCTCTGTGGCTGCTCCAGCCCTTTGGAATGAGCTCCCCGTGGAGATTCGGACCCTCTCCACCCTTCGGGCCTTCCGGACGGCCGTGAAGACCTGGCTGTCCCAGCAAGCCTGGGGTTGAGTTCCCCCCCTACTCGAATTTGCTGTGTCTGTTGTGCTTTTAAATTGTTCTTATTGTCTGATTGCTTTGTCTTACTTTTTGTAATTTCCCCTCCCTTGGCTTTTGTTCAGCCGCCCTGAGTCCCTTCGGGGAATAGGGCAGCCTACAAATTGAATAAACTCCAAACTCCAAACTCCACCCTGCTGAAGCCTGCAGAGGGCTGCTGGAGGCTGAGGGAAAGCAAAAAACCCTCTGTTTTGGCAAAAAAATGGCCCATTTTTTGCAACAATGGGATGTGAGGGCGGGTCTTCAGGTGGCAAAAAATGACTGTATTTGGTGTATAAGATACACCAATATTTCCACGCTCTTTTAGGGGGGGGAAGGTGCGTCTTATACTCCAAAAATATGGTAAATCTTATGTTAGGTCTTGGGGCATGGCCATGGTTCACACCCATCAGTTCACACCCTGTTCATGAAGGCCCAGACATGCTGGGCGGGGCCGTGTTGCAAGGATGCCAGACCATTGCATCACTAAACAGCACTTCTATAGCAGTGGTGGGATTCAGCCGGCTCGCATCTATTCGGGAGAACCGGTTCTTAACTTTCTAAGAGGTTCAGAGAACCGGTTGTTGGAAGAAATCTTCTTTTGTTTTTTTCCCACTTTACAGGGATAATCCTGTAAGGAAGGCAGGAAGGAAACATTCTGGTATTGTTTCCAGCTTAATCTTTATTGCCCTGCTTACAGAAACTGCCTCTCCGGTTAACCCTGATTACATTGTAACAGCTAAGGTAAAGCGCCCATCGACGTGAGTGACGTTGAGTTGGCCATGCCCACACGGTCACATGACCACCAAGCCCCGCCTACCCACTTGGTCATTAGGACAGAAAACCGGTTGTTAAATTATCGTGGTGACCAAAACTGAATGCCGTATTCCAAGTGTGGCCTTACCAAGGCCTTATAAAGTGGTATTAACACTTCACGTGATCTTGATTCTATTTCTCTGTTAATGCAGCCTAGAATTGTGTTGACTTTTTTGGCAGCTGCTACACACTGCTGACTTATATTTAAGTGGTTGTCCAGTAGGACTCCAAGATCCCTCTCACAATTGAGCAAGATACCACATATACTGTACCTGTGCATTTGGCTTTTCTTGCCTAAACGTAGAACCTTACTTTTTTCACCATTCCATTACAGAAAATTCTATAGGAGCTCATCCATACATGACAGATCCATTTTCTAAATTAGATTTGATGCAGTCTTGTAAGAAATCTGCCAAGGGTCAGAGTGCCATCATTATTTTCATTATTGCACCCTAACTTCCTCAATCTCCAAACCAAAATCGCAAGGTGCATAATGAAAATAACGATTCCACTCTGAACTTTTGAAGACTTCGTTCTCAAGCACATCAAGTTTCATTTTTCAGAAGTCTTCCTTTGCTTGGGGCTAGTCCAGCCAAATGGTTACTGTACTGAAATGTAACACTGTGGGAGCTACCGTAATAACACAATGATTTTCACTCATTCTAAAACCTTTGCCTTGGACATGTGCATTCCAAATCCAATCCTTCTCTTTGTGCCTAAAATCCTGGAATTCTTTACACTGGGAAATCTGAACATCGGCCAAAGGATTTACAATCGGAGAATTAAGCAGACAAAAAAAGTTTTAATAAGTTTGACCAAGTGAAGTTATCCTGGAATTTCCCCAAGGAATCACTTGCAGAAAGTCTTTGGCTCAAGGACTTTGGCTTGGTTTGACTTTAGTGCCTTAAAGTTATTAAGAAAGATAAATATTGATTGGAGAAATAGATGAGCCTGGATATAAGCTGAAATGAAAGTGGAAACCAGGAAAAAGGGGGAGGAAAAGAGAGAGAGAGAGAGAGAGAGAGAGAGAGAGAGAGAGAGAGAGAGAGAGAGAGAGAGAGAGAGTCAACTATTCTCCAAAGCACCAGAAGGTAGGACAAGAAGCAATGGATGGAAACTAATCAAGAAGAGAAGCAACCTAGAACTAAGGAGAAACTTCCTGACAGTTAGAACAATTAATCAGTGGAACAACTTGCCTCCAGAAGTTGTGAATGCCCCAACACTGAAAGTTTTAAAGAAGAGATTGGATAACCATTTGTCTGAAATGGTGTAGGCTTTCCTGCTTTAGCAGAGGGTTGAACTAGAAGACCTCTAAGGTCCCTTCTAACTCTGCTATTGTGTTATTTTCTTAGATGGCAATCCAGTTTTTTCACCATCCCAAAATTAGAAATTAATCTTTCTAGAAGAGAAGAGGAGAGAGGAGAGGAGAAGAGTAGAGTAGAGTAGAGTAGAGAAGAGTAGAGAAGAGAAGAGAGAAGAGAAGAGAAAGAAGAGAAGAGGAGAGGAGAGGAGAGAAGAGAAGAGAAGAGAAGAGAAGATTTGGCCAAGTGTGATTAATCAAACAAGGAATGTGTCTCTGGTACAGAAGCTATCAGTGTGCATGTAAAGCAACAGAGTAAGAATAATCACAATAATGATACCAATAAGAGGTTGTAGTAGGGGAGATGAGAAGGATAATTATACTACAGCTGTACAACACAGGTGAATATATTTAGACTAGTTCAAATTATTGCATGGATTGGTTCTCCATTATCTTACTGCAAAATTTGATGTCATTTTGAGACCTCAGAAAAGTAGCTGCTTCTTCTTCTTCTTCTTCTTCTTCTTCTTCTTCTCCTCCTCCTCCTCCTCCTCCTTCTCCTCCTTCTCCTTCTCCTTCTCTCCTCTTCTTCTTGCTCTTCTTGCTCTTCTTTCTTTCTTCTTCCCCTCACCTCTTCTCCCTTTCTTCTCCCTTTCTTCTCCCTTTCTTCTTCTTCTTCTTCTTCTTCTTCTTCTTCTTCTTCTTCTTCTTCTTCTTCTTCTTCTTCTTCTTCTTCTTCTTCTTCTTCTTCTTCTTCTTCCTCCTTCTTCCAAGCTGTGATTCCAGTCTTTATTTCTTTCGCTGCCTGTCCTCAGCCGACCTCTTTGCTAGCTTCCTGCTTCAACTGCAGCAGGAAACAGAAATCAGAGATGTTTCTGGTTCAAGATTAATTTTGCAGAGGGAGAATGAAGTGGGGAAGAAGGAGGGGGAGAAAGAAAAATGACAATTTGGTGTACCCTGGTTTCATTCAGAGGAATTCTCCACCAAGAGTTGCACATGCTCATCCCCGTACATTGTTGTTTTTTTGATATATATTTTAATCCTGGTTTATATCAGGAGATATATAGGAAATGAGATGTTAGTCAGTGATGGAGATCTAGAGAAAGTGAGTTTGGGAGAAAGAACGATATGCTCATGAGGAAACTTGATTTTATTTTTTTGGGGGAAAATACATTGTGATTCCCTCAACAACCCAATCCGGATCTGCAGCTTGAAGATGGCGAAAAAGGATATGCTGAAAATGCAGGTGAGATTTCTTTCTCTTAATCGCACCTGTTTATTTATTTCTAGTTATTTCAAAAGCAACGGTCCTTCAAACATGTGCTGTGCTTTGCATCTTCATAAGAACCACAGTGGTGATATACGCAGAGGGTACATTGAGATATTTGGAGAAACATTATTATTGGAGAATAACTTAGTTGGAAAAACCTTGGAGGTCTTCTAGTCCAACCCTCTGCTTAGGCAGGAAACCCTACACCACTTCAGACAAATGGTTATCCAACACCTTCTTTAAAACTTCCAGTGTTGGAGCATTCACAACTTCTGGAGGCAAGTTGTTCCACCGATTAATTGTTCTTTTGGTCAATTTCATTTTTCCCTTTTTTAATTTCAATTTTTCTTCATGGGAAAAAAAATCACATCTACTTTAGATTTAGTTTCCAAAAAGATGCTTCAGATTAACATAAGCACTGACTATTTAAAATAAAGATTTCTTTTTGGGAGATAGTGGGAGAAGCTGTGGAGAATAAACCCTGATCATTTTGAAATCAAATTGGAAAATGTGGTACAACTGTAAACATAAATGGACTGTATATTGAAAGAAAGATTGAAAGACATTATTGGACCATTTTAATCCTAGACAAACTCTTTTGTGGCACTTTGAAGTAGAAATTTGAGCCTTGCTAAGTGGGATACATCAAGGTAGAATCAAGACCATGTGAAATGTTAATACCGCTTTATAATGCCTTCATAAGGCCACACTTGGAATATTGCATCCAGTTTTGGTTGCCACACTATAAAAAAAGATGTTGAGACTATAGAAAGAGAGCTGAGAGGAGCAACAAAGATGATTAGGAAACTGGAGGCTAAAATGTATCAAGAACGGTTGCAGGAATTGGACATGTCTAGTTGAATGAAAAGAAGGACTAGGGGAGACATGATAGCAGTGTGCCGATATCTCAGGGGTTGCCACAAAGAAGAGGGAGTCAAGCCATTCTCCAAAGCATCTGAGGGTAGAACAAGAACCAATAGGTGGAAACTCATCAAGGAGAGAAGCAACTTAGAACTAAGGAGGAATTTCCTGATAGTGAGAACAATTAACCAGTGGAATTGAGTTGCCTCCAGAAGTTGTGAATTCTCCAACACTGGAAGTCTTTAAGAAGATGTCGGAGAGCCATTTGTCTGAAACGGACATAGCTGTTACATCGCTGGAGGTTTTAAAGTAGAGACTAAACAACCATTTGCCTAAAATGGTACGGGGTCTCCTGCTTGAGCAGGGGATTGGACTAGACGACCTCTAAGGTCCCTTCCAACTCTGTTTATTCTGTTGTTCGGTTATTCAAGCATTTCTTTGTCGTTCTTTTGATTCACTTTTGTGTGGTGGAAGATTTTGTACGAAGGTGCACAACTGTGCTGTTCCCAGAAGCCACAGCAATTCAGCTGTGTACAAAAACCTTCACAACAAATTCCATTCCCCACCCACTTCCAAAGATTTTAGTTTGCCCGGAAAAGATCTGGAGATTTTTGAATGTTTTGACTTATTTTTTTTAAAGCTAAATATTTATAACCATTATGCAAATGCTGATAAAATCCTAGTGGGTAGTGGTCTCTGCTGAGAAACATTGTGAGGAAGGAAGTGAAAAGAATTGTATACACATATGGTTTTGTAATATGGAGCAGAGAGTTGTTTATATCAGCAAATGCATGGAAATAGGGTATTTTGGAAATATATGTCATAAAAAAAGAACAGGCTAGCTGAGAAGGCATGAGTGCTACATGAATATGGGTGGAATACAAATATAAGTAATCAGAATAAAAGAAGTCTATCCCCCTCCCAAAATATGTTTTATTTGTAGTTTTTCTTTAACACCATACATATTTTGTGGATAGTGTATTGACTGGGTCAATATCCTTTTTTTTTTTTTTTAACAAAATGCTAACAGTAATTATCCCATTAAATATACACACTCCTAATCTTCCAACGTCCGCAATACCATTCTCTCTTTATGATTCTTTATCCCTTTTTTTCATAAATCCATTTTAATGTCAGTGACGTTTCTTAATACAATTTGTTGTCCCCTGTTGAATCTTGAATATTTTAAGAATTACTCAATTCCATCATAATTCCAATATACCGAATATCTAGAAACGCTAATAAGGCCAATTATGAACTGAATTTAATCAGTCCCGGGATTATATCTCAAAGTCCTCAAAATTTCTAGTCCCTAAAAATTATAGTTTCCAATATAATTTTATACGTATGACTAGTTTTTCTTTTTCTCTCTCCCCCTCCCCTAATTACTTGCATGGAGGTGATTCTTTTACTATTTATGTTGCTTGCATTATTTGTCATGGATTGTACCAGTGAGGCTAAAACCAATTTCGTTGTATAAATGATGTCCAATGACAATAAAGGCTATACTACACACTGTTAGTAACAATAATACAATTAGGTTTCCTAGTTCTAGACTTCCAACTTCTAACCTTAATTTGCTTACGATTATAATAAATTCTACTATCTACCAATATGTAGATTACTATTTTCCACTTTGTTGTTTCTACTTTTTTTTAATCTTTTATCTCTATCCATCACCTCTTATCCTTTTTGAATTTCCATCATTGATTGATTTTTTTGGGTCACTCTTTTATTTATTTCTCTTAGAATCTTATATCTCTTTCTAGCATTTTAGACCCACTACATATTCCCTTTGGCTTTTCCCCTTGTCTGCTTCGGTTGGATCCTTTGAGCACCCACGCACAGTCCCTTCTTTTTTTGGGGGGAGGATATTTTTCTAGACTAAAAGAAAGTTAGTTGAAGTGGTTTGGTTTTGTAGACAACAAAGGTGATTATCTATATCGTAACCCACGCATAGTCCCTTCCCCCTGGAAACAAGCAATTGATCACAAGCTGGGCTCTTATGGGCTCTCACCATTATTCTTAATGTCCCTAGGCTTTGAGCAAGCAAAGCAAGTAGTAATCAATAGAATGAGGGACATGGAGTTCCAAGAAGAACTAAATAGGTTGCCTCTCCACAGTAGGGACAGAATCAAACAGGGTGTGTGGGAATCGGCAAGATATCTAAATGACCTGATCTCCCCAAAACAAAGAATAGCTTTCTTCAGAGCCAGATTTAACCTTCTTCCTTCAGCACTCCTCCAGGGCAGGTATAAGAGAACACCTATAGCAGAACGGGTTTGTATATGTGGTAAAGGAGAAGTGGAAGATAATTCACATGTTCTATTACACTGCGAGCTATACAGAGCTTGTAGGTCTGCACATATTCTCCCCTTATTAGAGAGATTGCCAGGGAGGGCAGACAATTTTTATCTAGGCTTCCTCCTCCAGGACACTAACCCGGTTACCACGTATGCAGTGGCAAAGTTCTGTGCTGCTGTAATGTCCATAAGAAAAAAACTGGCTACAGAAGTATAGTACCATCTTGTACCCATTATCTGGACATACCTCTAACAATATTTGGACCATTATGTTATTATCCACTTCTAATGTCAATACTTTTTAATTATATTTTAATGTTAGTATTTTTTAATATAGTGTAAAAACTAATGTGCATTGCTGGTCTTTGACCGTAATAAAGATTTTACTTACTATATCGTAACCAAGCTGGTAAGTTTAGTTTAATTTACTTTATTGTCATTGCACATGGTACAACGAAATTAAATGCTGTCTTCAGTGTACATTATAACTATAAAAATAAAAACACGAACATGCATCCTTTACTTTCTATATAATTGAAATTGAAAACCCGATATTGCATTACACCATAGAATTCAATATAGTTACTGCTGTGGAATGGAAGCTGTTTTTCAGCCTATTTGTCCTTCTTTTTATTATTCTGTACCGTCTGCCAGATGGTAATAGTTAAAAAAAAAGGTGCCCGTGAAGAGATGGATCTTTAATAATGTTTTGAACTAAGGTTCAAATCCCTAGTACAGGTCTTTTGCATGAGCCTGGGGTAGGACTAGATGACCTCCAAGGATTGCAGGATGACCTCCTGCAATTCTCTTACATGACACCAAGACTAAAACAAGGATAATAGGACACGAATAAAATGGCAAAACCTTAACAAAAAGTAGCAACCGGAAGTAGTGCTATCAACGATAATCGGTGAATTTCTAGAACTGAGAAGTATTTATAATTCAACCGGTTTTGACCTATTGAAATGATTTAAAAAATGAATCGCTTTTCTTAATTGCAGGAGGGCTGGACATAATATTGTGCCATTATTTAACCAGGTTTTGGGCACAGTGAATATCACTGTGGCTGTTACTCCAGTAATACACTGTGATATATGGCTTGACATAAATCACTCTAGCTCCTATCGTATTGCACATTGAGGGATGTCTTGATAAAACAATGAATTTTATCATCATTGTTTTATCGTTAGCAGTTCTGCATAACTATGAGTAGAAATGTAGAAGAGAGGTTTTGTAAGGAATAGCAATGTTCCAGAATAACAGATTAATAGAGTTGGAAGGGACCTTGGAGGTCTTCTACTCCAACCCCCTGCTTAGGCAGGAAACTATACCATTTCAGTCAAATGGCTGTCCAATCTCTTCTTAAAAACCTCCAGTGTTGGAGCCTTCACAACTTCTGGAGGCAAGTTGTTCCACTGGTTAATTTTTCTCACTGTTAGGAAGTTTCTCCTTAGTTCTAGGTTGCTCCTCTCTTTGATTAGTTTCCATCCATTGGGTTTTTTTCTTGCTTTCTGGTGCTTTGGAAAATAGATTTGCTATGTTTTCTTCCACCATTCAAGGCAAAACATAATCTGTAAGATGTTATACGTTGCCAACAGGATTAGGGTTAGAAAACTCTATTGTTCGCATTTGACTGCAATGACTATGCACTATATAGATGGAAGAAGCATCTTTAGGATAAACAACTTTATTTCATCCCGTTGTCTAGTGGCCAACAGAGAACTTTTTGATAGAGCATCCATCACTGTGAGCCCCAGCTCCCACTATACACCATAATATACCATTGGACAAAATCTGGATGTAGTCCTGCTCAAAACTTTGACTTTCTCCTGTTGCATTGGAGTCACAACGTATTTGCTAGTTTTGCCTTTGATGCGGTAATGTGAGCAAACTCTTCATACAGCAAAGGTGTCTTCTGCCTTTGAATGGGGTGATGATGTACTTACATTGGTGGACAAGCACATTTAGCAAAAGTAGCCTTATTTAGTTCCATTGTCCAGGAACAGACTGAGAAGGTTTTTGATAGAGCATCCATCACGGTGAGTACCAGCTGCTATAGTACACCATGATATATCATTACACAAGAACGGAATGCAGTTCGGTTCAAGATTTTGACTTTTGCCCATTGTGTTAGAGTCACAAGGCATTCTTCAACTTTTGCGAAGACTTTTTGTATTACATTGGTGGATGAAGTTTCTAGTTAAAACACTATTTTCTTCATTTTTGGCCAAGGTGTCTTCTGTATTTGAACATGATGACTATGGTTACAACCTTTTTCTTAACCACAGAACACCTTCAAATGCCTTTTGTAGCCACAATACAATACAATACAATAGCAGAGTTGGAAGGGATCTTGGAGGTCTTCTAGTCCAACACCCTGCCTAGGCAGGAAACCCAATACCATTTCAGACAAATGGCTATCCAACATCTTCTTTAAAACATCCAGTGTTGGAGCATTCACAACTTCTGGAGGCAAGTTGTTCCACTGATTAATTGTTCTAACTGTCAGGAAATTTCTCCTTAGTTCTAAGTTGCTTCTCTCCTTGATTAGTTTCCACCTATTGCTTCTTATCCTGCCTTCAGGTGCTTTGGAGAATAGTTTGACTCCCTCTTCTTTGTGGCATCCCCTGAGATATTGAAACACTGCTATCATGTCTCCCCTAGTCCTTTTTTCATAAGACTAGACATACCCAGTTCCTGCAACTGTTCTCCATATGTTTTAGCCTCCAGTCCCCTAATCATCTTTGTTGCTCTTCTCTGCACTCTTTCTAGAGTCTCCACATCTTTTCTACATCGTGGTGACCAAAACTGAATGCCGTATTCCACGTGTGGCCTTATCAAGGCATTATAAAGTGGTATTAACACTTCATGTGATGTTGATTCTATCCCTCTGTTTATGCAGCCTAGAACTGTGTTGGCTTTTTTGGCAGCTGCTGTATATTGCTGGCTTATATTTAAATGGTTTTCCACTAGGACTCCAAGATCCCTCTCCCAGTTATTATGACCTTGGACCCCCAAGATTGAAACCATGACATTTTTAAAGCCTTGATGGATCCCCTTTGATGACGTTGTAGCCTCATAGGGGTCCATGGACCCCAGCTTGAGAAACACTGGTGTATATATTAGTGGAGGAAGTATCTTCAGCAATAATAGTGTCCCATTATCTAGTGAGAGACTGGGAAAGTTTTTCATAGAGCAGGTATCGTATTACCTAATTGACAGAGTAAACGTCACTGTGGCTGTAAGTTCCATATGCACTATTCTGTATGGCTTGACAAAATATGGAGGGTCCATGGATATATGTTTTGACTAATGGGCAAAACTCTGTTTTCTTCATTTTTCAAAGCTCTCTTCTGCCTTTGAATGTGGTGGCTGTGTCTTAGTTTGATGGAAGAAGTATCTTTAGCAAAAACAGTATAATTTAATCCCATTGTCCAGTGATAGATTGAGAAAGTTTTTGATGGAGCACGCATCACTGTGAGTAGTTCCACTGCACCACGATACCTCATTGGACAATATCCGGATTTAGTTCTGCTCAAACCTTTGACATTTGCAAATTGCGTTGGTGTCACAAGATGTTTGCTGGTTTTGTCTTTGATGTGTTAATAAAGCGAGTAAACTCTTCACTCAGCAAAGGTGCCTTCTGCCTTTGAACTTGGTGACTGGATGCTATCTTGGTGGGAGAACTATATTTGGCCAAACCAGCATTATTTGGTATCATTCTCCAGTGAGAGGCTGAGAAAGTTTTTGATAGAGCATCCATCATGGTGAGCCCCAGCTATGATACACCGTGAAATATCGTTGGACAAGAACAGGATGAAGTCCTGTTCTAAAACTTGACTTTTGCCCATTGCATTGGAGTCAGAAGATATTCTTCATTTTCTGCAAAGACTGTGTATTAGTAGTATATTTGTGTAGTATATTTGACTAAAACATTGAGAGACTGTGGAAGTTTTTGATACAGCATCCATCACTGTGAGCCGTAGTTATAGTCCACAGTGATATATCATCGGACAAAATCTGAACGTACTTCTCTTTCAAGTTTTGACTTTTGCACATTGCTTTAGAGTCACGAGATATTTGCTGGTTTTGCATCTGTTATCATAATAATGTGAGTAAAAGCAGAACTCTTCAAATAACAAAGTTAATCAAACTTACCCGAAGAACGCTTGCTGGAACTGGGTATGTCTAGTCTAATGAAAAGGACTAGGGGTGACATGATAGAGGTGTTCCAATATCTCAGGGGTTGCCACAAAGAAGAGGGAGTCAAGCTATTCTCCAAAGCACCTGAGGGCAGAACAAGAACCAATGGGTGGAAACTCATCAAGGAGAGAACCAACCTAGAACTGAGGATAAATTTCCTGACAGTGAGAACAATTAACCAGTGGAATTGAGTTGCCTCCAGAAGTTGTGGGTGCTACATCGCTGGAGGTTTTAAAGTAGAGACTAAACAACCATTTGCCTAAAATGGTACAGGGTGTCCTACTTGAGCAGAGGATTGGACTAGAAGACCTCTAAGGTCCCTTCCAACTCTGTTTATTCTGTTGTTTGGTTTTTCAAGCATTTCTTTGTTGTTCTTTTGCTTCACTTTTGTGTGGTGGAAGATTTTGTATGAAGGTGAACAACTGTGCTGTTCCCAGAATCCACAGCAATTCAGTTGTGTACAAAAACTGAATTGAGGAGAAATTTCCTGACAATTAGAACAGTTAATCAGTGGAACAACTTGCCTCCAGAAGTTGTGAATGCTCCAATACTGGAAGTCTTTAAGAAGATGTTGGATAGCCATTTGTCTGAAGTGGTGTAGGGTTTCCTGCCTAAGCAGGAGGTTGGACTAGAAGACCTTCAAGGTCCCTTCCAACTCTGTTATTCCATTTCTATTTCTATTTCCCTGATGCCACTGTGTGGCCTGAATTTGCAGATGGCTTCACCAAATACTGCTGAAATATGAGTGTTGACCAAGACAAGAAGACATTGGCATATGGTTGCCCTGGATATCTCAAAAGGAACATAAAGGCATAAATTGTGGTGGTCTTCCATTTTTACTGACAGTGATTGGATAGAAGCCTATAACACCATTTTTGTCCAACATGGGAATTCTGAAACATGTGCTGGAATTCTGGATGTCGAAGTCCACAAGTCTTAAAGTGCTACAACCTGTGGAAGTAACATTTTTATTGATTTCTCAATTGCAGTAGAGTTGGAGATAATGATTTGTCTGTCGGTCTGTCTGTCCATCCATCCGTCCGTCCATCCATCCATGTATCTATCTATCTGTATATGTGTATATGTGTATCTATTTATCTGTCAGTGTGTTCACAGAAAAAAGTGATAATAAAGTGTATATTATCTTTATTTTGTCTTACCCAATCCTACTTGACCCTAAGCCTAAGCCTAAGCCTAAGCCTAAGCCTAAGCCTAAGCCTAAGCCTAAGCCTAAGCCTAAGCCTAAGCCTAAGCCTAAGCCTAAGCCTAAGCCTAAGCCTAAGCCTAAGCCTAAGCCTAAGCCTAAGCCTAAGCCTAAGCCTAAGCCTAAGCCTAAGCCGAAGCCTAAGCCGAAGCCTAAGCATAAGCATAAGCATAAGCCTAAAACTAAGCCTAAACTTAAGCCTAAGCCTAAACCTAAACCTAAACCTAAGCCTAAGCCTAAGACTAAGACTAACCCATCCCATCCCAACCCAACCCAACCCAACCCAACCCAACCCAACCCAACCCAACTTAACTTAACTTAACTTAACTTACGATATTACCTAATCAGGCTTTTGACAGAGTAAACATCACTGTGGTAGTAAGTTCTGTATGCACTGTGCTAGATGGTTTGACAAAATATGGAGGGTTCATGGAGATACATTTTGACCAAGACTACTAAGAGGCAAAACTCTTGTTTTCCTCATTTTTGCAAAGGTCTCTTCTTCCTTTGAATGTGATGATTGTGTACTACATTGATGGAAAAAGTATCTTTAGCAAAAAAAAACCAACAATGGAATTTAGTCCCACTGTCCACTGATAGACTGAGAATGTTTTTGATAGAGCATCCATCACTGTGAGCTCCAAGTACTAGTACTGTACACTGTGATATATCATGGGACAAAATCTGGTTGTAGTTTTGCTCAAACCTTTGACTTTTGCTTGTTGCATTCGAGTCACAACAAATTTATTGTAGGTTTTGCCTTTGATGGGGTAATAAAGTGAGTAAACTCTTCATAGAGAGTTTAAAGAGTACTCATCATACAGCAAAGTTGCCTTCTGCCTTTGAATGTGGTGATGGTGTACTATCTTTGCGGGAGAAGTATATTGAACAAAAGTAGCATTGCTTAGTCCCATTGGTCAGTGACAGACTGAGAAAGTTTGGATAGGGCATTCATCATTGCTGTAGTATACCGTGATATATCATTGGACAAAATCTGGAGTCCTGATGAAAACTTTGACTTTTGCCTGTTGTGTTGGAGGCACAAAATATTTGCTAGTTTTGCCTTCGATGTGATAATGATGTGAGCAACCTCTTCTTACTGCGAAGGTGCCTTCTGCCTTTGAATGTGGTGATTGTGTACTGTATTGTGGTAGAAGTACATTTAGCAAAAGTAGCATTATTTAGTCCGATTGTCCAGTGACTGACTGAGAAAGTTTTTGATAGACCATCCATCACTGTGAGACCCCCCAGCTGCTATAGTACACTGTGATATATCATTTGACAAGAACAGGATGCAGTCTGGCTCAATATGTTGGCTTTTGTCCATTGCATTGGAGTCACAAGGCATTCTTCCATTTTTGCAAAAACTCTGTATATTACATTGGTGGAAGAAGTATATTTAGCTAAAACTGCATCCTTTTGTTCAGTTGTCCATTCAGAGACCACAGAAGTTTTTGATACAGCATCCATCACTGTGAGTTCCCAGGGTACACTGTGGTACCTCATTGGACAAAATCTGTTTGTAGTTCTACTCAGCACTTTGTCTGTTGAATTGGAGTCACAAAATATTTGCTAATTTTGCATTTGGAATAGTAATAATGTGAGTATACTCTTCATACAGCGAAGGTATCTTCTGCCTTTGAATGTAGTGATGGTGTACAATATTGTTGGAAGAAGTATACTTAGCAAAAATAGCATTCTTTACTCCCGTTGTCCAGGGATGGGCTAAGAAAGTTTTTGATAGGGCATTCATCATTGTGAGTAGTAGTTGTTATAGTACACTGTGGTGTATCATTTGACAAGAATGAGATGCAGCCCTGTTCATGACTTTTGCCCATTGCGTTGGAATCACAAAGCATTCTTCAATAGCAATAGCAATAGCAGTTAGACTTATATACCACTTCATGGGGCTTTCAGCCCTCTCTAAGCGGTTTACAGAGTCAGCATATTGCCCCCAACAACAATCTGGGTCCTCATTTTACCCACCTCGGAAGGATGAAAGGCTGAGTCAACCCTGAGCCGGTGAGATTTGAACAGCCGAACTGCAGAACTGCAGTCAGCTGAAGTAGCCTGCAGTGCTGCATTTAACCACTGCGCCACCTCGGCTCTTCAATGTTTGCAAAGACGTTATGTATTACATTGGTGGAAGAAGCATATTTAGCTCAAGCAGCATCATTGTGTACAGTTGTCTGTTGAGTGTCTGGGGAGATTTCTGACACAGTATCCATCACCGTGAGCCATAGCCAGCTTTACTCGATGACCGTGAGTTAGAGCCAGCAGTAATCGTCTGAAAGAAACGTATCACACTGTGATATATCCAGTGACAAAATGAGAACGTTTTTGATAGAGCATGCATCGTATTATCTAACCAGGCTTTTCACAGAGTAAACATCACTGTGATAGTAAGCTCCATATGTATTGTGTTTGACAAATTTTGGAGTGTCCAGGAACGTATGTTTTCATAAAGAGATATTGCCAATAGGGAAAACTGTTTTCTGAAAAAGTCTCTTCTGCATTTGATGGTGATCATGGTGTCCTATATTGGTGGAAGAGGTATCTTTAGGAAAAATGATGTATTTAGTCCCTTTGTCCAGTATTAGACTGAGAAAGTTTTTGATAGGGCATCCATCACTGTGAGCTCCAATCACCACCATACACTATGATTTCCTATTGGACAAAATCTGGATGTAGTCCTCATCAAAACTTTGACTTTTGCCTATTGTGTTGGAAGCACAAGATGTTTGCTAGTTTTGCCTTGGATGGGGTAACGATGTGAGAAACCTCTTCTTACAGCAAAGGTGCCTTCTGCCTCTGAATGCGGTGGTTGTGTACTATATTGTGGGAGAAGTAAGTTTAGCAAAAGTAGCATTCTTTAGTCTGACTGTCCAGTGAGTGACCGAGAAAGTTTTTGATAGACCATCCAGCACTGTGAGACCCCACTGCTAGGGTACACTGTGATACATCGTTGGACAAAATCTGCATGTAGTTCTACTCAACACTTTGCCTGTTGAATTGGAGTCACAAAATACTTGCTAATTTTGATTTGGAATAGTAATAATGTGAGTATACTCTTCATACAGCAAAGGTATCTTCTGCCTTTGAATGTGGTGATGCTGTACAATATTGTTGGAAGAAGTATATTTAGCAAAAATAGCATTCTTTACTCCCATTGTCCAGGGATAGGCTACGAAGGTTTTTGATAGGGCATTCATCATTGTGAGTCGTAGCTGCTATAGTACACTGTGATATATCATTGGGCAAGAACAGGATGCAGTCTGGCTCAATATGTTGACTTTTGTCCATTGCATTGGAGTCACAAGGCATTCTTCAATTTTTGCAAAGACTCTATATATTACATTGGTGGAAGAAGTATATTTAGCTAAAACTGCATCCTTTTGTTCAGTTGTCCATTCAGAGACCATGGAAGTTTTTGATACAGGATCTATCACTGTGAGCCACCATATTACACTGTGGTACATCATTGGACAAAATCTGTATATAGTTCTACTCAACACTTTGCCTGTTGGTTTGGACTCAAAAAATATTTGCAGGTTTTACATTTGATATAGCAATAATATGAGTGTAGTCTTCATACAGCGAAGGTATCTTCTGCCTTTGAATGTGGTGATGGTATACAATATTGTTGGAAGAAGTATATTTTGCAAAAATAGCATTCTTTACTCCCGTTATCCAGGGATGGGCTAAGAAAGTTTTGGATAGGGCATTCATCATTGTGAGCCGTAGCTGTTATAATACACTGTGATATATCATTACACAAGAATTGGATGCAGTTCAGTTCAAAACTTTAACTTTAGCCCATTGTGTTAGAGTCACAAGGCATTCTTCAACTTTTCCAAAGACTTATGCATTACATCGGTGGAAGAAGTATATCTAGCTAAAACAACATCATCTTGGACAGTTGTCCATTGAGTGTCTGCGGAAGTATTTGATACAGCCTCCATCACTGTGAGCCGTAACCAGCTCTAGCACACTGTGATATGTCATTGGGCATAAACCGTAACATAGTTCTCTTTAAAACTTTGGCCTTTGCGCATGGCTTTAAAGTGACAAGATATTTCCTAGTTGTGCATTTGATAGCATAATAATCTGAGTAAAAGCAGAGGTCTTCATACAGCAAACTTCCCTGCGGACCTTGTACAGCCTGAATTTGCAGATGGCTTCCCCAGATACTGCTGAAATAGAAGGTTTGACCACGAAAAGTAGACTTCGACATATTGTTTCACTGGATAGGATTCCCATATGTATACATTATAGTACACCATGAATTATCATTGGACAAAAACGGGATGCAGTCCTGATCAAAACTTTTGATTTCTGCTTGTTGAGTTGGAGGCACAAGATGTTTGCTGGCTTTGCATTTGATATCACAATAATGTGAGTACATTCTTCATACAGCAAAGGTATCTTCTGCCTTTGAATGTTTTGATTGTCTACTATTTTGTGGGAGAAATATGTTTAGCAAACAAGACATTATTTAGTCCGATTGTCCAGTAACCGACTGAGAAAGTTTTTGATAGACCATCCATCACTGTGAGTCCCCCCCACTATAGTACACTGTGATACATCCTTGGACAAAATCCATATGTAGTTCTACTCAAAACCTGGCTTGTTGCTTTGGACACACAAAATATTTGCTGGTTTTGCATTTAATGAGTAAATTCTTCACACAGCAAGGGTATCTTCTGCCTTTGAATATGGTGATGGTGTACTATATTGGTGGAAGACGTATATTTAGCCAAAGTAGCATTATTTACTCCTGTTGTCCAGGGACAGACTAAATTTTTTTTGATAGGGTATTAATCATTTTGAATACCACTGCTATAGTATACCACGATAAATCATTACACAAGAACAGGATGCAGTTCTGTTCAAAACTTTGACTTTTGACCATTGCGTTAGATTCACAAGGCATTCTTCAACTTTTGCAGACTTATGTATTACATTGGTGAAAGAAGTAGATTTAGCTAAAACAGCCTCATTTTGTTTATCTTTGCCTGTTGCAATGGAGTCAGAAGATATTCTTGAATTTCTGCATTGACTGTCTATTATAGCAATAGCAATAGCAGTAGACTTATATACCGCTTCATAGGCCTTTCAGGCCTCTCTAAGCGGTTTACAGAGAGTCAGCATATTGCCCCCAACAATCTGGGTCCTCATTTTACCCACCTCGGAAGGATGGAAGGCTGAGTCAACCCTGAGCCGGTGAGATTTGAACCGCTGAACTGCTGATCTAGCAGTAGCCTGCAGTGCTGCATTTAACCACTGCGCCACCTCGGCTCATAATCTTAATATTATATGTGTGGGAGGATTATATTTAGCTAAAATAGCACCCTTTTGTTCAGCTGTCCATTGACAGTCTGTGGTAGACTGTGATGCAACATCCCTCACTGTGAACCGTAGCAGAGGTGGTATTAAGTGGGTTCTGACCAGTTTTGAAGAACCGGTAGTGGAAATTTTGAGTAGTTTGGAGAACCGGCAAATGCCACCTCTGACTGGACCTGCTCCCATCTATTCTCTGCCTCCCGAGTCCTAGCTGATTGAGAGAAAATGGGGATTTTGCTGTAAGTTTCCCCTGGAGTGTGGAGGGAGTGGAAATTTTACAGTAACTTTCCCCTGGAGTGGGGTGGGAATGGAGATGTTGCAGTATCCTTCCCCTGGAGTGGGGAGGGAATAGAGATTTTACAGTAATCGTCCCCTGGAGTGGGATGGGAATGGAGATGTTACAGTATTCTTCTCCTGCCATGCCCACCAAGCCATGCCACACCCACCAAGCCATGCCCACAGAACCGGTAGTTAAAAAAAATCAATTCCACCACTGAGCCGTGTGTATAGTACTTTACACTATGATGTATTACAATGTGTTGACCAAGATCAGTAGAGTTTGACCCATTGTTGCACTGAATATGTATATTTTAGGACATCATTGGAGAAAGTCCATACGTAATTCTGCTCGAAACATTAATTTTCCATGTTACTTCAGAGTCACAAAATATTTGCTGGTTTTGCATTTGATGTAACAATAAGGAGAGTATACTTCTCATACAGCAAAGGTATCTTCTTCTTTTGAATGTGGTGATGGTGTACTATATTGGTGGAGGAAGTATATTTAGCCAAAGTAGCATTATTTAGCCCCATTATCCAAGGATAGACTCAGAAAGTGTTTGATAGGACTTCCATCACTGTGAGCTCCAGCTGTTAGAGTACACCATGATATATCATTGGACAAGAACAGGATGAAGTTCTGTTCAAAACTTTGACTTTTGTCCATTGTGTTGGAGTCATTTTTTTTGCAAAGAGTCTATGTATTACATTGGTGGAAGAAGGCTATTTAGTTAAAACAGATTTATTTTGTTCAGTTGTTGGTTGAGAAGCTGGGGAGGTTTTTGATACGGCACCCATCACTGTGAGCTGTAACTACCATAGTGCACAGTGATATATCATTGGACAAGAACAGGATGCAGTCTTGTTCAAAATATTGACTTTTGCCCATTGCATTGGAATCAGAAGATATTCTTCATTTTCTGCAAAGACTGTGTATTAGTAGTATATTTGTGTAGTATATTTGACTAAAACATTGAGACACTGTGGAAGTTTTTGATAGAGCATCGATCACTGTGAGCCGTAGCTATAGTCCACTGTGATACATCATCGGACAGAATCTGAACGTACTTCTCCTTCAAACGTTGACTTTTGCTTAAGAGTCACAAGATATTTCCTGCTTTTGCATTTGATATCATAATAATCTGAGTAAAAGCAGAGGTCTTCATACAGCAAACTTCTCTGTAGAGCCTGAATGTCCAGATAGCTTCACCAGATGCTGCTGAAATATAAAGGTGGACCAAGACAAGTAGACTTTGACACATCGTTGTCTTGGAGATGATTCTCAAAATGAATCTAACGCCTCGTATGCAGTGGCAAATTTCTGTGCGGCTGCAATGTCCATAAGAAAAATAATTGGCTACAGAAGTATAGTTGTCATCTTGTGCCAATTATCTGGACATATCTCTAACGATCTTTGGACCATTGTATTTACTCCTATACTTAACAGCGTTGTACCCAGGTAAACCAGGGAGTGATCCAAACAATCTGAGAAGATGTATGTTATTTTCCATTTTTAATGTCAATACCTTTTAATGATATCTTAATGTCATTTCTTTTTAACATGTTGTAAAAACTAATGTGTATTGCTGGTCTTTGACCATAATAAAGATTTACTTACTTACTTACTTACTTACTTACTTACTTACTTACTTACTTACTTACTTATTCCATCGTGATCTTTCATCTTTACAAACTTGGAGCTGATAGAAGCCTATAACACAATTTTACTCCAACATGGGAATTAGAAAACATGCCTTGGAATTTGGGGTGTTGAACAGTGGTGGGTTTCAAAAATTGTTGGAACCTACTCTGTGGGTGTGGCTTCCTTTGTGGGAGTGGCTTTCCACCCATGTGACCAGATGGGAGTGGCTTGTCACCCATGTGACTGGATATGAAATTATGAATTAGTACTTAGGTCGGTCCAAGTAGCTATTCAGAAATTCTGGCATTGAAGCATGCAAGTCTTAAAGCTATCAAGTTACAAGTGGTGGGTTTCAAAAAATTTTGGAACCTCTTCTGTAGGTGTGGCCTGCTTTCCGGGTCCATTGGTGGAACCTCTTCTAACCGGTTCGGTAGATTTGACGAACTAGTTCTACTGAATAGGTGCGAACTGGTAGGAACCCACCTCTGGTGTTGAAGTCCACAAGCTTTAATATACCTCTTTCAAAAGCTCAGTGATATTTTTGAAGTGGACATTTCTAGGGTATTCCAAACATGGGCTGAACAAGTGGTCTCGAGTCATTTTATTTTATTTCATTTATCTAGTTTTGTCACTCATGTACAAATAACAGGAATAAGAATAAACATGAATAACAACACAGGGAATGACTGCAAATAAAGGGAGATGGTGGGGCAGGGATGTTAGGCACACTGGGGTACTTCTGCATGCCCTTACTGACCTCTTAGGAATGAGGTGAGGTCACCAGTAGACAGTTTAAGGTTAAAGTTATGGGGGTTTGAGGATATAACAACAGAGTCAGGTAGTGCATTCCAGGCATTGACCACTCTGTTGCTGAAGTCGTATTTTCTGCAATCGAGTTAGGTGTGGTTTACCTTGAGTTTGTATCTATTGTGTGCTCGTATATTATTGCGGTTGAAGCTGAAGTAGCCCTTGATGGGTAGGATATTGTAGCAGATAATTTTGTGTACTACACTTATATCGAACCATAGGCGGTGTACTTCTAGGTTGTCCAAGCCCAAAATTTCGAGCCTGGTGGCATAAGGGATTCTGTTGCGAGCAGAGGAGTGGAGGACTCTTCTTGTGAAATATCTCTGAACTCGCTCAGTTGTGTTAATAGTGTGGATTCCAGACAGACGAGCTGTATTCGAGTATTGATCTAGCAAAGGTTTTGTGTGCCCTAGTTTGCAGTACAATATTATCGCAGAAGAAGCTTCACAAGATTAGATTAACAACTCTTAATGCCTTTTTGGCAATCTTGTTACTGGCACTTTGGCCATTTGATATGAGTACTCCAACGTCCTTGACAGAACGGGGGTTGTTTATGAGGTTGTATTTGCCGAGCTTGTTTTTGGTGTTCTGATTTTTTTTTTTGCCAAGATGTAAGACAATAAAATCATGCCTCCTTTGTGAATTCATGGCCAAATAGGCTGTTTTTTACTATTAAAAAAACTAAGGCACCTAATTTAGAATGTGATGCAGATTTACATATTTCTCGATCAAAGTACATATATGTTCTATCTATCGAAGTACATATATGTTCATATATGTTCTTTTCACTGGCTAGCTGTCACAGTTCTCTTGCATCACATATTAAAGAACACAAAACCTGAACCAAAAATAGTAACCTCAATAAAATCCAGGAACGATGAAAATCAGTAATGTTCCTACCACTGGTTTAGACCTTTTGAATGAACAATTTTATTGCGTTCTTGCTCCTACTAAGGTTGGACACAATGGTTTGTCGTTATCAAACGAGGTTTTTGGCACAGTGAATATCACTGTGGACGTTACCAGCTAGGCACTGTGATATATGGCTTGACAAAATTTCAAGGTCTCATGAAAATACATTTTCACCAAGACGTGCCATCAACAGGAACAACTATGCTTTATTTGTCTTCTGCAAAGGTTCTCTTGCATTTGAATGTCACGACTGTGTCGTATAATGGTGGAAGGCATACATTTAGCAAAAAAATGGTGTTATTTAGTCCCATTGTTCAGTGTTAGACTAAGGAAGTTTTTGATAGAGCATCCATCACCGTGAGTACCATCCACTATCATACACCACGATGTATCATTGGACAAAATCTGGAAATAGTTCTGCTCCAAACTTTGACTTTTGCCCGTTGCGTTGGAATCGCAACAAATTTGCTGGTCTTGCCTTGGATGTGGTAATAATGTGAGCGAGCTCATCATACAGCAAAGGTGTCTTCTGCCTTTGAATGTGGGGATTGTGAACTGAATTGTGGGAGAAGTACGTTGAGCAAAAGTAGCATTGTTTAGTCCCATTGGTCAGTGACAGACTGAGAGAGTTTTTGATAGGGCATTTATCATCGTGAGCCCAAGTTGCTGTAGTACACCGTGATCTATCATTGGACAAAATCTGGATGGAGTCCTGATAATGAGCAACTCTTCTTACAGCAAAGGTGTCTTCTGCCTTTGAATGTGGTGATTGTGTACTGTGTTTGCTAGTTTTGACTTGGATGTGGTTTTTGAACATGCAGCCTCAATTTTCAGGTGGTTTAACCAGATATTGCTGAAATATAAGTGTTGCCCAACACAAGTGGATTTTGGCACATGGTGGCCCTGGATATGATTCTCAAAATGAACGTAAAGCTTCTCATACCCTCGTGGTCTTCTTTCATTTTTACTGACAGTGAGCTGATAGAATCTTACTACACAATTTTTTTTCCCTCCAAACCAATCAAAACTTTGACATTTGCCTGTTGTGTTGGAGGCACAAGATGTTTGCTAGTTTCACCTTGTGTGTGGCAACGAACAACCTCTTTTTACAGCAAAGGTGTCTTCTGCCTTTGAATGTGGTGATTGTGTACTCTGTTGTGGGAGAGGTAAGTGTAGCCAAAAGTAGCATTAATTAATCCGATTGTCCAGTGACCGACTGAGAAAGTTTTTGATAGACCACCCATCACTGTGAGATCCCACTGCTATAATACACAATGATATATCATTGGACAAAAACAGGAGGAAGTTCTGCTTAAGATCTGGACTTTTGCCCATTGTGTTAGAATCAGAATGGATTCTTCATTTTTGAGGGGCAAAGACTGTATATTATATTGATAGGAGAAGTATATTTAACTAAAACACCATCCTCTAGTTCAGTTGTCCATGGAGAGGCGGTTGAAGTTTTTGATACAGCATAAACCACTGTGAGCTGTTACTGCTATAGTACACTGTGATATATCATTGGACAAAATCTGAAGGTTGTTCTCTTTAAAACTGTGACTTTTGCACTTGGCTTTAGCCTCACAAGATATTTGCTGGTTTTGCATTTGGTGTCAAAATCATTTGAATAAATCCTGCATACAGCAAACTCTCCCGGGACCACCAATGGTAGAACATGCAGTCTCAATTTTCAGGTGGTTTAACCAGATATTGTTGAAATATAAGTGTTGTCCAACACATGAAGACTTTGACACATGGTGGCTTTGGATATGATTCTCAAAGTGAACATAAAGCTTCTCATTCCATCGTGGTCTTTTTTCATTTTTACTGACAGTGAGCTGATAGAAGCCTACAACACAATTGTTTTTCTCCAACACAATCAAAACTTTGACATTTTCCTGTGTGTTGGAGGCACAAGATGTTTGCTAGTTTTGCCTTGTGTGTGGTAATGAGCAACCTCTTCTTACAGCAAAGGTGTCTTCTGCCTTTGAATGTGGTGATTGTGTACTCTGTTGTGGGAGAGGTAAGTGTAGCAAAAGTAGCATTAATTAATCCGATTGTCCAGTGACCGACCGAGAAAGTTTCTGATAGACCATCCATCACTGTGAGATCCCACTGCTATAATACACAATGATATATCATTGGACAAAAACAGGAGGAAGTCCTGCTTAAGATCCAGACTTTTGCCCATTGTGTTAGAATCAGAATGGATTCTTCATTTTTTGGGGGGGGGGGTGTGTGGCAAGGACTGTATAGTATATTGATAGGAGAAGTATATTTAACTAAAACACCATCCTCTAGTTCAGTTGTCCATGGAGAGGCGGTTGAAGTTTTTGATACAGCATACACCACTGTGAGCTGTAATCGGTATAGTATAGACCATCCACCAATGTGAGACCCACATTGCACTGTGATACATCATTGGACAAAATCTGTATGTAGTTCTACTCAACACTTTGCCTGTTGCTTTCGATTCATTGTGTACTCTGTTTTGGGAGAGGTAAGTGTAGCAAAAGTAGCATTAATTAAATCCAATTGTCCAGTGACCGACTGAGAAAGTTTTTGATAGACCATCCATCACTGTGAGACCCCACTGCTAGTGTGCACTGTGATACATCATTGGACAAAATCTGTATGTAGTTCTACTCAACACTTTGCCTGTTGCTTTCGATTCACAAAATATTTGCTGGTTTTGCATTTGATATAGCAATAATGTGAGTATACTCTTCATACAGGAAAGATATCTTCTGCCTTTAAATCTGGTGATGGTGCAGGTTCATATTATCATATGTGGTGGAAGTGCAGGGATGCAAAAAGCCATTGGGTTAAAATAAAATAAAAATGGTTAGAGAAAATGATATATCAACCCATAGTGTTTAAGCCAGAGGTATGTTTATTGGGTATTCTACCAGAGAAATATAGTAAAGAAGATTCATATTTGATTGTACAGATAATAACAGCAGCTAGAATTGAATTGCACAAAATTGGAAAGCAGATAAAATCCCATCGGAAGGGGAGGTTATAAAGAAGATACTAGATTGTACAGAAATAAACAGGTTGACATTGAGAATAAAGGACAAAGAGGAATAAGTGTACTACAGGACATGGGGGCGATTTTACAATTGGCTTGAAAAAAGATATAAATAAATAAATAAAAAGGAAGAAAACATGAAATAAATAACTCAGATGATACTTTATAAAATTAAGGGGGAGGGGAAATAAGAAAATATATCAAATCTAAATATACAAATCTGGTGATGGTGTACTATATTGGTGGAAGAAGTATATTTAGCCAAAGTAGCATTATTTACTCCTGTTGTCCAGGAAGAGACTGAGAAACCTTTTGATAGCGTATCCATCACTATGAGTTCCCCCAGCTGTTATAGTACACCATGATATATCATTACACAAAAATGGGATGCATTTCTGTTGAAAAGTTTGACTTTTGCACATTTTGTTAGAGTCACCAGGCACTCTTCACCTTTTGCAAAGACTTTATGCATTACATTGGTGCAAGAAGTGTTTTTTCCTAAAACGGCATCCTTTAGTACAATTGGTCACTGAAGGCTGGGGGCGTTTTTGGCACAGCATCCATCACTGTGAGCCGTACTCGTAGTACACTGTGATATATCATTGGACAAAATCTGAACGCTGTTCTCTTGATTTTTGCGCATTGTTTTAGAGCCACTAGATATCTGCTGGTTTTGCACTTGATATCATTAATAATGTGAGTAAAAGCAGAACTCTTTGTATAGCAAACATCCTTGGGGCCACTAACGGTAGTATGTACATCCTGATTTTGCAGAGGGTTTCATCAGATACTGCTGAAGTATAAGCATTGTCCGAGACATGTAGATTTCGACACACGTTTGCCCTGGATATGACTCTCAAAATGAACATAAAGCCTCTAAATCCATCATGGTCTTCTTTCAATTTTACTGACATGCAGTGGATAGAAGCCTCTAACACAACTTTTCTCCAACATGGGAACTCTAAATCATGTACTGAAATGTTGTGGGTTGAAGGCCACAAGGCATTAAAGTGCTATAATTTACTTCTTTCAAAAGCTCAGTGATATTTTTGAAGTGGACATTTCTAGGATATTTCAAACATGGGCTGAAAAGGGGGTCTCCAGTCATGCCTCATTTGTGAATTCATGTCCAAATGTGCTGTTTTTACCAGGAAAGGCACTTCATTTAGAATGTGATGCACAGTTCATATATGTTCCGGTCACAGGCTAATGTCCCGTCTGCATTTGATTGTGATGACTGTGTTGTATATTGGTGGAAGAAATATCTTTAGCAAAAACAGTGTAATTCAGTCCCTTTGTCCACTGACAGACGGAGTATGGTTTTTGATGAAGCATGCATCACTATGAGCTCCAACCACTACTTCTGTACACTGTGATATATCAGGGGACAAAATCTTCTTGTAGTTTTGCTCAAATGTTAGACTTTTTCCTGTTGCATTGGAGTCACAACAAATTTGTGGTTGGTTTTGCCTTTGATGGGGTAAAAAAGCGAGTAAGCATTTCATAGAGCAAAGTTGCCTTCTGCCTTTGAATGTGGTGATGGTGTACTGTATTGCGAGAGAAGTATGTTGAGCAAAAGTAGCATTGTTTAGTCCCATTGTTCAGTGACAGATTGCGAAAGTTTTTGATAGGGCATTCATCATTGTGAGTACCAGTTGTTGTAGTACACCGTGACATATTGTTGGACAAGAATGGGATGCAGTCCTGCTCAATATGTTGACTTTTGCTTATTGTGTTGGACGGCACAAGATATTGGCTAATTTTGCCTTGGATATGGTAATGATGTGTGAGCAGACTCTTACAGCAAAGGTGCCTTCTACCTTTGAATGTGATGATTGTGTACCATATTGTGGGAGAAGTATATTTAGCAAAAGTAGCATTATTTAGTCCCATTGTCCAGTGTTAGATTGAGAAAGTTTTTGATAGAGCATCCATCACTGTGAGCTCCAACCAGTACTACCGTACACTGTGATATATCATGGGACAAAATCTGGTTGTAGTTTTGCTCAAAAGTTTGAGTTTTGCCTGTTGCCTTGGAGTCACAACAAATTTGTTGTTCATTTTGCCTTTGATGGGCTAATAGAGCGAGTAAACTTTTCGTACAGCAAAGTTGCCTTCTGCCTTTGAATGTGGTGATGGTGTACTGTCTTGGTAGGAGAAGCATCTTTAACAAAAGTAGCATTATTTAGTCCCATTGCCCCGTGACCAACTGAGAAAATTTTTGATAGAGGATCCACCACTGTGAGCCCCAGCTGCGATCATACACCGTGATATATCATTGGACAAGAACGGGATGCAGTCCTGCTCAATATGTTGACTTTGGCTTATTGTGTTGGACGGCACAAGATGTTGGCTAATTTTGCCTTGGATGTGATAATGATGTGTAAGCAGCCTCTTACAGCAAAGGTGCCTTCTGCCTTTGAATGTGGTGATTGTGTACCATATTGTGGGAGAAGTATATTTAGCAAAAGTAGCATTATTTAGTCCCATTGTCCAGTGTTAGATTGAGAAAGTTTTTGATAGAGCATCCATCACTGTGAGCTCCAACCAGTACTACCGTACACTGTGATATATCATGGGACAAAATCTGGTTGTAGTTTTGCTCAAACCTTTGAGTTTTGCCTGTTGCCTTGGAGTCACAACAAATTTGTTGTTCATTTTGCCTTTGATGGGCTAATAGAGCGAGTAAACTTTTCGTACAGCAAAGTTGCCTTCTGCCTTTGAATGTGGTGGTTGTGTACTATCTTGGTGGGAGAAGTATATTTAGCAAAACCAGCATTATTTAGTCCCATTGGCCAGTGACGGACAGAGAAAGTTTTTGATGTAACCACTATAGCAATATAGTATACTGTGATATATTTGGAAACAACCAAATTCCGAAGGTTGTTCTCTTTAAAAGTGTGACTTTTGTACTTTGCTTTAGCGTCATGAGATATTTGCCGGTTCTGCATTTGGTGTCAAAATCATTTGAATAAACCCTGCATACAGCAAACTTTCCCGGGGCCACCAATGGTAGAACATGCAGTCTCAATTTTCAGGTGGTTTAACCAGATATTGTTGAAATATAAGTGTTGTCCAACACATGAAGACTTTGACACATGGTGGCTTTGGATATGATTCTCAAAGTGAACATAAAGTTTCACATTCCATTGTGGTCTTTTTTCATTTTTACTGACAGTGAGCTGATAGAATCTTACAACACAATTTTTTCCTCCAACCCAATCAAAACTTTGACATTTGCCTGTTGTGTTGGAGGCAAAAGATGTTTGTTAGTTTCACCTTGTGTGTGGTAATGAGCAACCTCTTCTTACAGCAGAGGTCTTCTGCCTTTGAATGTGGTGATTGTGTACTCTGTTGTGGGAGAGGTAAGTGTAGCAAAAGTAGCATTAATTTATCCGATTGTGCAGTGACCGACTGAGAAAGTTTTTGGTAGACCATCCATCACTGTGAGACCCCACTGCTAGAGTGCACTGTGATACATCATTGGACAAAATCTGTATGTAGTTCTACTCAACAATTTGCCTGTTGCTTTCGACTCACAAAATATTTGCTGGTTTTGCATTTGATATAGCAATAATATGAGTATACACTTCATACAGGAAAGGTATCTTCTGCCTTTCTGATGTGCTGATTGTGCAATATCTTCGCAGGAGAAGTACATTCAGGAAAAATTGGATTATTTAGTCGCATTGTCCACTGATAGACTGAGAACGTTTTTGATAGAGCATCCATCACTGTGAGCCCCAACCACTATAACTGTACACTGTGATATATCAGGGGACAAAATCTTGCAGTATTCCTCAAACTTTTGACTTTTGCTTGTGGCATTCGAGTCACAACAAATGTGTTGTTGGTTTTGTGTTAGATGTGGCAATGATGTGAGCATCCTCTTCTTAAAGCAAAGGTGTCTTCTGCCTTCGAATGTGGTGATTGTGTACTATATTGTGGGAGACTTGTATTTAGCAAAAACAGCATTATTTAGTCTGATTGTCTAGTGACCGACTGACAAAGTTTTTGATAGAGCATCGTGAGCCCCAGCTATGGTACACCGTGAAATGTCTTTGGACAACAACGGGATGCAGTCCTACTCTAAATGTTGTACTTGTGCCAGTGGTGTTGACTCAGAATGCATTCTTCATTTTCTGCGAAGACTGTATATTGGAGGGAGAAGCATATTTGACTAAAACATCATCCTTTTGTTCATTTGTCCATCGAGAGTCTGGGGAGGTTTTTGGTACAGCATCCATCACTGTGAGGGATTATAGTACACTGTGATACATCATTGGGCAAAATCTGTACGTAGTTCCACTCCATCCTTTGCCTGTTGTGTTGCAGTTACAAAATATTTGCTGGCTATGCATTTGATAGAGCAAGAATGTGAGTATATTCTTCATGCAGGAAAGGTGTCTTCTGCCTTTGAATGTGGTGATGGTGTACTGTATTGCGGGAGAAGTATGTTGAGCAAAAGTAGCATTTTTTAGTCCCATTGCTCAGTGACAGATTGAGAAAGTTTTTGATAGGGCATTCATCATTGTGAGTACCCGTTGTTGTAGTACACTGTGACATATCGTTGGACAAGAACGGGATGCAGTCCTGCTCAATATGTTGACTTTTGCTTATTGTGTTGGACGGCACAAGATGTTGGCTAATTTTGCCTTGGATATGGTAATGATGTGTGAGCAGACTCTTACAGCAAAGGTGCCTTCTACCTTTGAATGTGATGATTGTGTACCATATTGTGGGAGACGTATATTTAGCAAAAGTAGCATTATTTAGTCCCATTGCCCAGTCTCCAGATTGAGAAAGTTTTTGATAGAGCATCCATCACTGTGAGCTCCAACCACTACCACTGTACACTGTGATATATCAGGGAACAAAATCTTATTGTACTTTTGCTCAAACCTTTGAGTTTTGCCTGTTGCCTTGGAGTCACAACAAATTTGTTGTTCATTTTGCCTTTGATGGGCTAATAGAGCGAGTAAACTCAAATGTTTGATGTTTGCTGGTTTTCTGAACTACTTAGAAAATTACCAACCGGTTCTCCCAAATAGGTGCGAACTGGCTGAATCCCACCACTGGTTTCACATTATAACAGCTGCAGAACTAAAAGACTTGGTTCACTCAATGGGAAGACATTGGAGGGCCATAATTCATGCTAAAGGTTACCCAACTACCATAAGTATTAACTGACATGGTGATCATTTTCTTTATCTCATTTTTTTTCTATTGTGATAAATCTTGTATATCTCATTTTTTCTACGTGTTTCAATTTTCTTCCTTATAACTGCTATTCTAATAGCAAATCCTTCATAAACGTTATTGCATTACATTCTTGATTAAATTGTCTTTCGACTGATATATAATTTTATGGTACTGCTCCAAAAAAAGGTGGTATTATTATCATCCATCAAACCTCAAAAATACCGTACACTTTTTCCCAAAGGTTTCCGGAATTTTGGCCACTATGTATATATATATTACATTGGTGGCAGAAGTATATTTAGCTAAAACAGCATCCTGTTGTTCATTTGTCCATTGAGAAACTGTGGAAGTTTTTGATACAGCTCCATCACTGTGAGGGGCTATAGTCCACCGTGATACATCATTGGGCAAAATCTGTACGTGGTTCCATTCCACCCTTTGCCTGTTGCATTGGAGTCACAAAATATTTGCTGGCTTCGCATTTGATAGAACAGGAATGTGAGTATACTCTTCAAGCAGGAAAGGTGTCTTCTGCCTTTGAATGTGGTGATTGTGTACTGTATTGTGGGAGAAGTATGTTGAGCAATAGTAGCATTGTTTAGTCCCATTGTTCAGTGACAGACTGAGAAAGTTTTTGATAGGGCATTCATCATTGTGAGTCCCAGTTGCTGTAGTACACCGTGACATATCATTGGACAAGAACAGGATGTAGTCCTGACAAAAATTGACTTTTGCTCATTGTGTTGGAGGCACAAGATGTTTCCTAGTTTTGCCTTGGATGTAGTAATGATGTGAGCAACCTCTTTGTATGGCAATAGTGTCTTCAGCCTTTGAATGTGGTGATTGTGTTCTGTGTTGTGGGAGAAGTATGTTTAGCAAAAGTAGCATTATTTAGTCCGATAGTCCACTGAGAAAGTTTTTGATAGAGCATCCATCACTGTGAGTACCAACCACTGCCGTACACTGTGATATATCAGGGGACAAAATCTTATTGTAGTTTGGTCAAATGTTTGATGTTTGCCTGTTGCCTTGGAGTCACAACAAATTTGTTGTTGGTTTTGCCTTTGAATGTGGTGATGGTGTACTATATTGGTGGATGAAGTATATTTAGCCAAAGCAGCATTATTTACTCCCATTGTTCAGGGATGTACTGAGAAAGTTTTTGATAGGGCATTCATCATTGTGAGTACCAGTTGTTACACCATGACATATCATTGGACAAGAACGGGATGTAGTCCTTATGAAAACTTTGACTTTTGCCTGTTGTGTTGGAGGCACAAGATGTTTGCTGGTTTTGCCTTGGATGTGGCAATGAGCAACTCTTCCTACAGCAAAGGCGGCTTCTACCTTTGAATGTGGTGGTTGCGTACTATGTTGTGGGAAAAGTATGTTTAGCAAAAGTAGCATTATTTAGTCCGATTGTCCACGGACCAACTGAGAAAGATTTTGATAGACCATCCATCAATGTGAGATCCCCCCACCTATAGTACACTGTGACACATTGTTGGACAAAATCTGTATGCAGTTCTGCTCGACACTTTGCTTGTTGTGCTGGAGTCACAAAATATTTTCCTGTTTTGCATTTGATATAGCAATAAGGTGAATACACAAAGGTATCTTCTGCCTTTAATGTGGTGTTGGTGGACTATATTGGTGGAAAAGTATGTTTAGCACAAGTAGTCTTGTTTAATCCAATTGTCCAGACATAGACTAAGAAAGTTTTTGATAGAGCATCTACCACTGTGAGTCCCAGCTGCCACTGTACACTGTGGTATACCATTGCACAAGAAGTCGATGCAGTCCTGCTCAAAATTTTGACTTTTGCTCATTCCACTGGAGTTAGAAGATATTCTTCATTTTCTGCCCAAAGACTGTGTCTATTACTTTGGTGGAAATGTGTATTTTGCTAAAGATGTATATTTGCTGTATGTACAGTTCTCCGTGGAATCTGTTAAAGTTTTTGATACAGCCTCCATCACTGTGAGTCGTTAGAGTACACCATGATACATCATTGGGCAAAATCTGTACGTAGTTCCACTCCACGCTTTGCCTGTTGCATTGGAGTCACAAAATATTTGCTGGCTTTGCATTTGATAGAACAAGAATGTGAGTATACTCTTCAAGCAGGAAAGGTGTCTTTTCCTTTGAATGTGGTGATTGGGTACTGTATTGCGGGAGAAGTATGTTGAGCAAAAGTAGCATTGTTTAGTCCCATTGTTCAGTGACAGATTGAGAAAGTTTTTGATACGGCATTCATCATTGTGAGTCCGAGTTGCTGTAGTACACTGTGACATATCATTGGACAAGAACAGGATGTAGTCCTGAAAAAAATTGACTTTTGCTCATTGCATTGGAGGCATAAGATGTTTGCTAGTTTTGCCTTGGATGTAGTAATGATGTGAGCAACCTCTTCGTATGGCAACGGTGTCTTCAGCCTTTGAATGTACACCGTGACATATCGTTAGACAAGAACGGGATGCTCAATATGTTGACTTTTGCTTATTGTGTTGGATGGCACAAGATGTTGGCTAATTTTGCCTTGGATATGGTAATGATGTATGAGCAGACTCTTACAGTGGGAGAAGTATATTTACATTTGCCTGTTGCCTTGGAGTCAAAAAAAAATTGTTGTTGGTTTTGCTTTTGAATGTGGTGATGGTGTACTATATTGGTGGAAGAAGCACATTTAGCCAAAGCAGCATTATTTACTCCCATTGTTCAGTGATGTACTGAGAAAGTTTTTGATAGGGCATTCATCATTGTGAGTACCAGTTGTTAGAGTACACCATGACATATCATTGGACAAGAACGGGATGTAGTCCTGATGAAAACTTTGACTTTTTCCTGTTGGGTTGGAGGCACAAGATGTTTGCTAGTTTTGCTTTGGATGTGGCAATGAGCAACTCTTCTTACAGCAAAGGCGGCTTCTGCCTTTGAATGTGGTGGTTGTGTACTATGTTGTGGGAGAAGTACGTTTAGCAAAAGTAGCATTATTTAGTCCGATTGTCCACGGACCGACTGAGAAAGTTTTTGATACACCATCCGTCACTGTGAGATCCCCCCACCTGTAGTACACTGTGACACATCGTTGGACAAAATCTGCATGCAGTTCTGCTCGACACTTTGCCTGTTGTGTTGGAGTCACAAAATATTTGCCTGCTTTGCATTTGATATAGCAATAAGGTGAATACACAAAGGTATCTTCTGCCTTTAATGTGCTGTTGGTGGACTATATTGGTGGAAAAGTACATTTAGCACAAGTAGCCTTGTTTAATCCAATTGTCCAGACATGGACTAAGAAAGTTTTTGATAGAGCATCTACCACTGTGAGCTCCAGCTGCCACCGTACACTGTGGTATACCATTGCACAAGAAGTCGATGTGGTACTGCTCAAAATTTTGACTTTTGCTCATTCCACTGGAGTTAGAAGATATTCTTCATTTTCTGCCCAAAGACTTTGTATGTTACCTTGGTGGAACTAAGTGTATTTTACTAAAGATGTATATTTGCTGTATGTACAGTTCTCCGTGGAATCTGTTAAAGTTTTTGATACAGCATCCATCACTGTGAGCTGTAACCAACATAATACACTGTGATATATCATGGGACAAAACCCGAATGTTGTTCTCTTTAAAGTCCATCGGGATTGGGCGGCCTATAAATTTATTAAACAGTTAAACAGTTAAAACTTTGACTTTTGCACTTTGCTTTAGTGTCAAAAGATATTTGCTGGTTTTGTATTTGGTATCAAAATCCCGTGAATAAACTCTGCATGTAGCAAAATTTCCCGGGGCCACTAATCGTAGAACATGCAGCCTCAATTTTCATTTTCATGAAACAGATATTTCATTTCCCCCAAAAACTGTATAAAGAATTGACCAAACTTCTGGAAACCTTTTAGGAAAAGTGTATTTTTGTGGTTAGATGGCTAATAACACCACTTTTCTTTAGAGTAGTACCATAAAGTTATATAGAGTCCCCTTCGGGGGGAAAGGGCGGCATATAAATATAATAAAATCAAATCAAATATATCAATGAAAATATAATTTAATCAAGAATGCAATGCAACCAGGTTTGTTAAATTGTCTGTATTCTCTGAAAGGTTATAATCAAATATATCCAGCAATAAAGCCTAGTCAATAGAAGCAATCATTCAATCTTGGTTTCACACAGTGGTGGGATTCAAATAATTTAACAACCGGTTCTCTGCCCTAATGTCCATCTGGGTAGGTGGAGCTCGGTGGTCATGTGACTGGGTGGGCGTGGCCAACTCAAGGTCACTCAGGCCGATGGGCGCCTCGCCTTAGCTGTTACAATGTAATAAGGGTTAACCGGAGAGGCAGTTTCTGTAAGCAGGGCAACAAAGATTAGGCTAGAAACAACACCAGAATATTTCCTTCCTGCCTTCCTTACAGGATTAGCCCTGTAAAGTGGGAAAAAATACAAAAGGAGATTTCTTCCAACAATTGGTTCTCTGAACTACTTAGAAAGTTACCAACTGGTTCTCCCGAATAGGTGCAAACTGGCTGAATCCCACCACTGGTTAAACATTATAAAAGCTGCAGAACTAAAAGACTTGGTTCACTCCATGGGAAGACATTGTAAGGCCATAATTCATGCTAAAGGTTACCCAACTACCATAAATATTAACTGACATGGTGATCATTTTCTTTATCTCATTTTTTTTTCTATCGTGATAATTCTTATATATCTCATTTTTTTCTATGTGTTTCAATTTTCTTCCTTATAACTGCTATTCTAACAGCAAAACCTTCATAAACGTTATTGCATTACATTCTTGATTAAATTGTCTTTCCATTGATATATAATTTTATGGTACTGCTCCAAAAAAAGGTGGTGTTATTATCCATCAAACCTCAAAAATAGCGTACACTTTTCCCAAAAGGTTTCCAGAATTTTGGCCACTATGTATATATATTACATTGGTGGCAGAAGTATATTTAGCTAAAACAGCATCCTGTTGTTCGTTTGTCCATTGAGAAACTGTGGAAGTTTTTGATAAAGCCTCCATCACTGTGAGTCGTTATAGTACACCATGATACATCATTGGGCAAAATCTGTACGTAGTTCCACTCCACCCTTTGCCTGTTGCTTTGGAGTCACAAAATATTTGCTGCCTTCGCATTTGATAGAACAAGAATGTGAGTATACTCTTCAAGCAGGAAAGGTGTCTTCTGCCTTTGAATATGGTGATTGGGTACTGTATTGCGGGAGAAGTATGTTGAGCAAAAGTAACATTGTTTAGTCCCATTGTTCAGTGAGAAAGTTTTTGATAGGGCATTCATCATTGTGAGTCCCAGTTGCTGTAGTACACCGTGACATATCATTGGACAAGAACAGGATGTAGTCCTGACAAAAATTGACTTTTGCTCATTGTGTTGGAGGCACAAGATGTTTGCTAGTTTTGCCTTGGATGTAGTAATGATGTGAGCAACCTCTTCATATGGCGATGGTGTCTTCAGCCTTTGAATGTGGTGATTGTGTTCTGTGTTGTGGGATAAGTATGTTTAGCAAAAGTAGCATTATTTAGTCTCATTGTCCAGTGTTAGACTGAGAAAGTTTTTGATAGAGCATCCATCACTGTGAGTTCCCACCACTGCCGTACACTGTGATATATCAGGGGACAAAATCTTATTGTAGTTTGGTCAAATGTTTGACGTTTGCTTGTTGCCTTGGAGTTACAACAAATTTGTTGTTGGTTTTGCCTTTGAATGTGGTGATGGTGTACTATATTGGTGGATGAAGTATATTTAGCCAAAGCAGCATTATTTACTCCCATTGTTCAGGGATGTACTGAGAAAGTTTTTGATAGGGCATTTATCATTGTGAGTACCAGTTGTTACACCATGACATATCATTGGACAAGAACGGGATGTAGTCCTAATGAAAACTTTGAGTTTTGCCTCTTGGGTTGGACGCACAAGATGTTTGCTAGTTTTGCCTTGGATGTGGTAATGAGCAACTCTTCTTACAGCAAAGGTGACTTCTGCCTTTGAATGAGGTGGTTGTGTACTATGTTGTGGGAAAAGTATGTTTAGCAAAAGTAGCATTATTTAGTCCGATTGTCCACGGACAAGAAGCAATCATTGGTTTCACACAGTGGTGGAATTCAAATAATTTAACAACCGGTTCTCTGCCCTAATGACCATCTGGGTAGGTGGAGCTCAGTGGTCATGTGACTGGGTGGGCGTGGCCAACTCAAGGTCACTCAGGTCGATGGGCGTTTCGCCTTAGCTGTTACAATGTAATAAGGGTTAACCGGAGAGGCAGTTTGTGTAAACAAGGCAACAAAGATTAGGCTAGAAACAACACCAGAATGTTTCCTTCCTGCCTTCCTTACAGGATTAGCCCTGTAAAGTGGGAAAAAATACAAAAGGAGATTTCTTCCAACAATCGGTTCTCTGAACTACTTAGAAAGTTACCAACCGGTTCTCCCGAATAGGTGCGAACTGGCTGAATCCCACCACTGGTTTCACTTTATAACAGCTGCAGAACTAAAAGACTTGATTCACTCCATGGGAAGACATTGTAAGGCCATAATTCATGCTAAAGGTTACTCAACTACCATAAGTATTAACTGACATGGTGATCATTTTGTTTATCTCATTTTTTTTTCTATCGTGATAATTCTTGTATATCTCATTTTTTCTCGTGTTTCAATTTTCTTCCTTATAACTGCTTTTCTAATAGCAAATCCTTCATAAAAGTTGTTGCATTACATTCTTGATTAAATTGTCTTTCCATTGATATATAATTTTATGATAGTGCTCCAAAAAAAGGTGGTGTTATTATCCATCAAACCTCAAAAATAGCGTACACTTTTCCCAAAAGGTTTCCAGAATTTTGGCCACTATGTATATATTACATTGGTGGCAGAAGTATATTTAGCTAAAACAGCATCCTGTTGTTCGTTTGTTCATTGAGAAACTGTGGAAGTTTTTGATACAGCCTCGATCACTGTGAGTTGCTATCCCCGTAGTACACTGTGATATATCTTTGGACAAAATCTGTATGTAGTTCTTCTCAAAACATTGCCTTTTTCCCATTGGTTTAGAGTCACATAATATTTATTGGTTTGGCATTTGTGTCATATTAATGTGAGCAAACCGTGCACACAGCAAACTTTGCCGAAGCTGCTAATGGTAGAATGGGCACCCTGAATTTGGAAATGACCTACCTAACAAAATCGGAATGATCAGATCCTACTCAAATCTAAGTGTTGTCCAAGACAAGTAGACTTTGGCACTGGACAAGATTCTCAAAATGAACACAAGTAATCTTATTCTAGCATTGTGTTATTCTGTCATCCAAGGGGATTTTTTTTACCGACAGGGATCTGATGGAAGGATTACAGCTGCTCTAATGTTTAATTAGAAAATTAGTTGGCAACTCTTACTAACCACAACAATTATACTTTGAGATGGTACAAAATTAATCACTTAGTCTGCTGGGCTTTGCTTGGTATGGATAAATTACTCAATGATAATCTTTGTTGCACTTCTCTGCACTCTTTCTAGAGTCTCAACATCCTTTTTGTGTGTGTCTTGGTGACCAGAACTGGATGCTGTATTCCAAGTGCGTTCACACCAAGGCAATATCGTGGCATGACATAAGCGCGAACGTTAAAAGCGTGCCGACAAAACCGTGGCGCTAAAACCGTGATGTCAAAAGCGCACCTAAAACAGCGTGCCGACAACAGCGCGCCGACAGAAGCGCGCCGACAGAAGCGCAATCTAAGTTAAGGTAAGGTTTAGGTTTAGGTTTAGGTTTAGGTTTAGGGTTAGGTTTAGGGTTAGGTTTAGGGTTAGGTTTAGGGTTAGGTTTAGGGTTAGGTTTAGGGTTAGGTTTAGGGTTAGGGTTAGGTTTAGGGTTAGCTTTAGGGTTAGCTTTAGGGTTAGGTTTAGGGTTAGCTTTAGGGTTAGCTTTAGGGTTAGCTTTAGGGTTAGGTTTAGGGTTATGTTACAGCGCACTTCTGTCGGCGCGCTGTTGTCGGCGCGCTGTTGTCGGCGCGCTTCAGCGCTCATTCGTCGGCGCGGTTTTCACGGCGCGGTTTTGTCACCGCGGTTTAGTCACACACGCTTTTGTCGTTCGCGCATTTGTGGTGGAACCGGCAATATTTCGCCGTACTAATACGCCGTACGAGCTTGATACTGTTTCTCTGTTGGACTGTATTGGCTTTTTCCGTAGCTACAGCACATTGGTGACTCACACTTAATGGTTGTTAGGCGTTTATGATTATTTGGGATGTGTTCTTGCTGGGAAATAGCTTGAATCCAGGCATCCAGCATCTTCCAATCTACATAGAAAGAACTTCAAACAAGTAGTATGGTGGAAGATTGTGTCAACCAATCCCATGCATTGAATTGTTGTTGGTTGTTAACAACATGAAACATAATCCCTGGTGTTTCCAAAGAGGAATGGATGGCTTTTCAAACAAATTTAATACATTTTTTTTTTTAAAGTTCATACATGCTTTTTTTGAAATTAACAAATATGTAAAATACACACACACAAAACTTAGATGTACACCACATTTACACAATACAATACGAACAAGTTTCCTGTTCTTTATAATAGCAATTATCAATCGATACCGCTCACCTTATATTATTTCCCCTTCTATTGCATTTCGTTTGGATTTCACCATTCTTAACCCTCTTATTTTACTCATAACTATTATTTTTTGAGTTTTGTTATATTCCTTCATTGAGTCTTGTTTCTTTCCTCCATCCACCTATACAATTTATCCCATATCTGGTAGAATTCTGATTCTTCTTTTCCCTGGATTTCTTTAGTTAGTTTGTCCATTTCAGCACAACCCATAACCTTTCTTATTATTTCATCTTTGCTTGGAGTTAATTTGTTTTTCCATTTCTGGGCAAAGGCAATCCTTGCCGCCGTAATTATAGGTAGTATTAAATACTGGATTTCTTTTTTGTATTTCGCAGACATTATTCCTAATAAAAAAAACCTTCAGGTTTCCATTCTATTTTGACACTTGTTATTGCCTCCATTCATTCTTAATAGACAGTGTATTGTCTGGCTCAATTTACAGTATTTATACAATATAATACAAATAATCAATCTAGCTCTATGGTATATCCAAAGCTTCTGGCTTCATTGTTTCTTTTACTGGTTTATCTTCCATTTTACTACTTAACAGATAGATATATATTTTCTTTGCATTTGCATCATGTATATATATTAGATTTCTTTTACAACCCCCGGTATGCCCAAATATGGGAGGAAGGTCACACTTCCACTCTCTGTCCTTCGGCTCGTAACAAGAGACCATCCAGGCAGAAACCCAATATTTTTACTGTTGCCTTTTTGTTACTAGATCTATACTAGTCTCCCTTTATTTATTTATCAGCACAAATACAACATTGTCCAGAATGCAGCCACGCGAGCGATCGTGGGTGCGCCTTGGTTCACCCACGTAACACCTATCCTCCGCGAGCTGCATTGGCTGCCTGTTGATCTCCGGTTACGCTTCAAGGTGCTAGTCGTCACCTACAAAGCCCTTCATGGTATTGAACCTGAGACAGCCTACTGCCAATTACCTCCACTAGACCAATTAGATCCCACAGACTAGGCCTCCTCCGAATTCCATCAGCCGGCCAGTGTCGACTGGCGACTACCCGGAGGAGAGCCTTCTCTGTGGCTGCTCCGACCCTCTGGAACGAACTCCCCGTGGAGATTCGTACCCTCACCACCCTCCAGGCCTTCCGCATAGCCCTTAAAACCTGGCTGTTCTGACAGGCCTGGGGCTAAAGACTCGCTGCCCCACTTCGAATGGTATGATTGTTGTGCTTTTAACTATGTATGGTTTCTATGTTTTTGTTATTCTGTTTGTATTTCCCCTCCTTTTTTGAGTTGTGAGCCGCCCTGAGTCCCTTCAGGGAAAAGGGCGGCATACAAATAAAATTAAACCTAAACCTAAACCTTTTCTTTGATACTAATCTGCTCTGATCTTGTTAAATTTCTGAACCCAAATTTAGCCAGGTGCTGCCACCTGGTGAATATGTATAACGTAGCCATCCTTCAAATGCAGCTTCCCAAGTTTGAAGGAGGCGTGTCACCTTCCCAACCTGTGAAACGTGGGAAGCAGCAATGGAAAGGCCTGTTATACAACTGAGGGGGATCAGGGTGGGAAAAAAAGGAAGCCATTGGTCTGGAGTGAAGCTACTCAAATGACTCAGTCTTGTTATTTTTAAAGCAGCCCAGATGTTGAAGGTACAGTCTGTTTTCAAAGGCATTGAACAAAGCTGCAGTGTCCTTTTGTCAGTCACTATTTTTAAAAAAACATCTGGATTGAAGCAGAGACACCAGCAGAAGTGTAGCCTTCTGAAGTAGGTTTTCGACATAACATCTGTCACTGTGGGACCCCCAGATATCTCACACCGCAATGCACTTCATGGCCAAATTGAAGAGACTGAAGGAGTGTTTTTTCCTATAGACATTTCTCCATTTGTGATTTATCACCCATGGAAGGGAGATACAGTAGCTAATCTTCTTGGGTGGAATTCTTAGAGAGGTTTGGTTGACACCAGATGTTTGAGGGACCCAGCAGGATATTTTGCGCATTCTGACCTCCTAATGAAAGGAGAGAAGCAACTTAGAACTAAGGAGAAATTTCCTGGCAGTTAGAGTAATGAATCAGTGGAACGACTTGCCTCCAGAAGTTGTGAATGCTACATTACTGGAAGTTTTTAAGAAGAGATTGAATAACCAATTGTCTGAAGTGGTGTAGGGTTTCCTGCCTAGGCAGGGGGTTGGACTAGAAGACTTCCAAGTTCCCTTCCAACTCTGTTATTCTATTTCAATTATTTCTATTATTTCTATTATTTCTATTATTTCTATTATTTCTATTATTTCTATTATTTCTATTATTTCTATTATTTCTATTATTTCTATTATTTCTATTATTTCTATTATTTCTATTTCTATTTCTATTTCTATTTCTATTTCTATTATTTCTATTTCTATTTCTATTTCTATTTCTATTATTTCTATTTCTATTTCTATTTCTATTTCTATTTCTATTTCTATTTCTATTTCTATTTCTATTTCTATTTCTATTTCTATTTCTATTTCTATTTCTATTTCTATTTATTTCTATTTCTATTTCTATTTCTATTTCTATTTCTATTTCTATTATTTCTATTTCTATTTCTATTTCTATTATTTCTATTTCTACTTCTATTCTTAATGTTTTCCGTTCCATTCTATTCCATCCCATATTTTCTATTCTATTCTATTCTATTCTATTCTATTCTATTCTATTCTATTCCTATTCCTATTCCTATTCCTATTCCTATTCTATTCTTAATGTTTTCCATTCCATTCTGTTCCATCCCATATTTTCTATTCCATTCCATTCATTCCATTCCATTCTATTCCTATTCCTATTCCTATTCCTATTCCTATTCTATTTCTATTCTATTCTTAATGTTTTCCATTCCATTCTGTTCCATCCCATATTTTCTATTGCATTCCATTCATTCCATTCCATTCCATTCTATTCCTATTCCTATTCCTATTCCTATTCCTATTCCTATTCCTATTCCTATTCCTATTCCTATTTTATTCCTATTCTATTCTTAATGTTTTCCATTCCTTTCTGTTCTATCCCATATTTTCTATTCTATTCTATTCTATTCTATTCTATTCTATTCTATTCTATTCTATTCTATTCTATTCTATTCTATTCCTATTCCTATTCCTATTCCTATTCCTATTCCTATTCCTATTCCTATTCTATTCTTAATGTTTTCCATTCCATTCTGTTCCATCCCATATTTTCTATTCCATTCCATTCATTCCATTCCATTCTATTCCTATTCCTATTCCTATTCCTATTCCTATTCCTATTCCTATTCCTATTCTATTTCTATTCTATTCTTAATGTTTTCTATCTATCTATCTATCTATCTATCTATCTATCTATCTATCTATCTATCTATCTATCTATCTATCTATCATCTATCTATCTATCTATCTATCATTCTATCATTCTATCATCTATACATCCATTCATCCCTCTCTCTCTCCCTCCCTCCCCTTCTCTGTCTCTCTCTGTCTCTCTCACACACTTTCATCATGTCTCTCTGTCTCCTTCTCCATCCCATCCATCTATCTATCTATCTATCTATCTATCTATCTATCTATCATCTATCATCTATCTATCTATCTATCTATCTATCTATCTATCTATCTATCTATCTATCTATCTATCTATCTATCTATCTATCTATCCATCCATCCATCCATCCATCCATCCATCTATCTATCTACCTATCTATCTATTATCTATCTATCATCTATCTTCTATCTATCTATCTATCTATCTATCTATCTATCTATCTATCTATCTATCTATCTATCATTCTATCATCCATCCATCCATCCATCCATCTCTCTCTCCCCCCTTCTCTCCCCTTCTCTCTGTCTCTCTCTGTCTCTCTCACACACTTTCATCAGGTCTCTCTGTCTCCCTCTCCCTCCCTCCCTCTCCCTCTCTATCATGTATCTCTGTCTGTCTGTCTGTCTATCTATCTATCATCTATCATCTATCATCTATCATTCTATCATCTATCCATCCATCCATCCATCCATCCATCCCCCTCTCTCTGCCTCCTTCTCCCTATCTCCCCCCTCTCTGTCTCTCACACACACTTTCATCATGTCTCTCTGTCTCCCTCTCCCGCCCTCCCTCCCTCCCCCTCTCTCTATCATCCATCCATCCATCCATCCATCTATCTATCTATCCATCTATCTATCTATCTATCTATCTATCTATCTATCTATCTATCTATATCTATCTATCATCTATCCATCCATTCATCCCTCTCTCTTTCTCCCTCTCTCCTCTCTCTCTCTCTCTCTGTCTTTCTCACACATTTTCATTATGTCTCTCTGTCTCCCTCTCCATCCCCCATCCCCCACCCCATCCATCCATCCATCCATCCATATCTATCTATCTATCTATCTATCTATCTATCTATCTATCTATCTATCTATCTATCTATCATTCTATGTATCATTCTATCATCTATCCATCCATCCCCCCTCTCTCTCTGTCAATCATCTATCTTCATCATTATCCTCTTCCCCCTCTCATTTATATTTATGTTTGTCTGTCTGTCTATCAACTCTCTCCTCTCTCCCCCTCTTTTCTCCCCCATCTATCTATTTTCTAATGCCTAACTCACAGAAAGCTAAGCGAAAGGCAACGATAAGTTTTAGAAGGCTGTGAGAAAAGCAGAATTTCAAAAATTCTACATAAAAGACCAAGTTGTGCATTCAAAGATTAATTGTGTGTATTTGTGTATTCCTGACTTCACACGTGTCTCGTTTTAGTGCCATGTGAAGAAATCTAATATGTGTCCAATCACTGTCAATCTCTTGCCTACCACTGTGATACGTTCCTTCACAAAAACCCTTGTGTAATGCAGTAGTTCTTGGAAGATTAGACACTTCTCCAAGGGGAACAAAAATGTCCCTAAAGTTTGAAAATATCTGTTCTCTGAAAGTGTGTGAGTAGAAAAACCTGCTAGCAAAATTTGGTAAAGATAGACAGCGTTTCCCAGAGAAGAATCAGTGTTCAATGTTCAATACTCCAATATTTCCACCAAAACACTTTACAGAATTTCCAAATTCGAAGACAGTAACATTCCAAACCCCAAATGCTGGACATTGGCATCTTTGAAAATAAATAAATAAAAAAGAGAACAAGCGTTTCTTACAGATGAGGCAATACCAAATAACAATAGAAGAATTTTTTTTAAAAATGACAAAATATTGGAATTCAACAATCAAGACGCAGAGATTGTGGAGTAAACTGTCAAAAGTCACTCACATATTTACTGGAGTATTAAGAGCTATTACAATGGAACGGCCAAAACAGCTGTCAAAATTACAATAATTTGATGGGCCACTGTTTAGTTACAAAATCAGCTTTGTTTGGAAGCGCATTTATATTTTGACAGTTTTTAGGTTTGGGAAAAAGAAAACCTTGAATTGACTGTAACTTGCCAGCATCTGCTAAGTATTCTTCAGAAGAGAAATATAATAACAACAACAATAACAACAACAATAGTAATAATGAGCATGGCTTAAGATGGGAACAATCAAGAAAGAAATGGAAGGTTTAATACTGGCTGCTCAAGAACAAGCACTACAAACTAATGCCATGAAAGCGAAGATATAAAAATCCATGGGCAATGCAAACAGCTGACTTTGCAACAACAAAGTCGAAACTGTTTCACATTTAATATGTTAATGCAGCAAAATGGCACAAAGCGATTACAAATCTAGACATCACCGAGTTGCTAAATTAATTTTTTTTATTATTATTATATATTTTTTATTTTATCAATTTCATATATACATTCACAATTATATGATCTCATAACTGTTATTAATAATATGTATTTATAACAATTTTTCCCTACAGTTGACAATATACTTGAAGATTGCTTTCTTACCATCCCATAGATCCATCTTATCTTACAACGGTCCTACTTCTTCTTCCCTCCCTCCCTCTTTCCTTCCCTCATTTCTTCTCTCCTACTCTCCTTCCTTCCCTCCTTCCTTCCTTCCCTCCTTCCTTCCTTCCCTCCTTTCTTCTCTCCTTCTCTCCTTCTCTCCTTCCTTTCCCCCTTCCTTTCCTCCTTGTTGCTAAATTAATTAGCTGGTCATTATGTAAAAAATATGACTTACCTGTATCCAAAAAGTCACGGGAGCACAAAGTGGAAAAAGTTACCAAAAAGGAGAAGGTGAAGATCTTGTGAGACTTTCGAATACAGATGGATTGTCATTTTGAACACAACACCCCAGATATCACGGCTGTTGATGGCTGAAGCGTACAGTTTATTAATACCACTGTACCAGGAGATGCCAGAGTTGAAGAAAAAGAACTGGGGGAAATGATGAAATATCAAAACTAGGTGATTATGGATGAAACATGTAATAGTGATACCCATTGTCATCAGGGCACTTGGCACCGTGTCCAAGAATTTTACAAAACACATCATGAAATTGCATCTTCCTGCAGTAACACCAAAAACTGCACTTCTCAAAACATTGTGCATCCTAAGAAGATCCTTAGTTGATACTTAGGAGGCGGGCAGCAACCTGTATTAGCACCAGTCAATGGTATTTGTGACTCATTTTTAAATGTTCAGTTGACTGAGTTTCATGTTTAAGGAATAAAAGAGGTAATAATAACAATATGCCATATTCAGAAGGGTAGCTATCTCCTGCAGCTAACTTCCAGGGAATATTCTACATGTAATGACTCCTGCTTGAGCAGGGGGTTGGACTAGAAGACCTCCAAGGTCTCCTTTCCAACTCTGTTATTCTTCAAATGTACCTTGTTTTCCCCAAAATAAGACCTCGCCGGATAAGCAGCCCAATCGGGCTTTTGAGTGCATGCGCTAAAATAAGCCCTCCCCTGAAAATAAGCCCTCCCCAAAATATTGGAAGATGGCAGCAGCCATTAGGTGACCATGCTCGCTGCCTCCTGCACCTTAAAAATAATATGACCTCCCCGAAAATAAGGCCAAGCGCTTAGTTCAGGGGACAAAAAAAAAAAAAAACCTTGTCTTATTTTCAGGGAAACACGGTAGCTGCATTCTGAGAGTTCTTCCAACTCACTGCAGCTTTATGACTTAGTGTATATTTAGAAGGGACTAAGGAAGTCGGTGCTTCTTGTGGTTCCTCTTTCAGTTTCCCCTTTGTCATCCAGACAATTAGCCTCAAAAGTCAAGTTCAGTTGCTCCAAGAATAAATCACGTTGCAGATCTGTGGCTGAAAAACGAATAACAAACGGCTGCATTGCAACAAATCTTGATCATTGGACTAGTTTTTTTGATGTGGAAATTCCAGCTGGTGCACCATAATGCACACCTCATCCACACCCAACAGAGAGCAGTGTTACAATGTCTCAGGGGCTGACACAAAGAAGGAGTCAAAGCTATTCTCCAAAGCACCTGAAGGCAGGACAAGAAGCAACGGGTGGAAACTAGTCAAAGGAGAGAAGCTACCTGGAACTAAGGAGAAATTAGAACAATTCATCAGCGGAACAACTTGTCTTCAGAAGTTGAAAATGCTCCAACGTTGGAAGATTTTTAAAAAGAGGTTGGAAGAACCATTTGTTTGAAACCGTGTAGGGTTTCTTGCCTGAGTGGAAGGTTGGACGAGAAGACCTCCACGGTCCCTTCCAATTTTGTTATTCACATGCAAAAGATTGGATGTGGATCCATGTCAATCCATTCTGGAGCTCTTATTTCTTTTTTAACCTGACCTACTTTAAGCCATTTTTGGTGGTTTCGGTTACAGAACGTGGTTTTTTAGGGGAAGGATTTGCAGCACTAACTATGATTTGGGAAGCCCTGGAGTTTTTGACAAAGGATCCACCACTGTGGTTGCTATATGCCCTGTGATACAGTCTTTGACAAAATCTACAGTAATCCAAAATGACCTTTCCATGCAAACTGTGTGAAGCCAGCTGCTTGGACTTTCGGATGTGGTATCAAACATATCAATGTTTGCTTATTTTCAGATGGGATTGTCCAAAAGAAAACAAAACACGGATTTCTTTTAGCATCTTCTAATGGAACGCTTGTCACCTCTCAAGGACTAGCAACTTAAGTCCTTCATAACAGAAGAAGACTGTTCTTTAGAACATTGGTGGTTAATCGGACTGTGCGCTTTCAATGAATTCTCTGACCACAAAACGTTACTCTGGGGTTTTTTTTTATTCTTTTCTGCTGGTGTAATAAGCACGTGTGAGAGAAAGTTTCAAGTGGCAATAGGAGATACACATTAGTAATTTTGCAACCACGATTTCATCTTTAGAAAACTGAAGCCTCATTCGGTTTGAGTTCAACAATTGGTGAATTTATGGATGTATAGGTGGACATCACAAACTTTGGTGACTGAGGTAGGTAATACATTTAAATAAAGGACTAAAATTTTGTGGGAAACAACATAGATTTGTTACTTGTGGGTTTTTTTTTTAAAAAAAAATCTTTCCTTAGCCTACAGCTTTAGTATTCCCTGCCTTAATATTTACTGCACATGTTTTTATTCAACCTAGATAAAGCTGACCAGATGCTATATCTCTTGAGGCAGTATCGATTTCAGTCTTACTAATTCAGTATTTTCTTTCCAAGGTGTGTATTTAGGACTGCGATCCTGACTTCTAATACAGGAATTAGCATCTTTCTTTCTTTCTTTCTTTCTTTCTTTCTTTCTTTCTTTCTTTCTTTCTTTCTTCCTTCCTTCCTTCCTTCCTTCCTTTCTTCCTTTCTTCCTTTCCTTTCCCTTTCCCTTTCCTTTCTTTCTTTCTTTCTTATTTGTAATTTTCCCTTAACATTCATACATATTTTGTGGACTGTTTATTGACTGAGTCAACATATTTTTTTTCACAATGCTAGCATTAATAATACAATTAGATGTGGTAGAGGTTGTTGGAGGACGGAAAAAAGAAATAAGAACTTGAAAAAAGTAGTTTGTGTTATAGATGCAGTAGAAATTGGTGATCAAAGTCTAAGATAGGATATATAAATCAAGGAAAAATGGTATACTAGTAGAAGAATAACAAAGACTGTCTGATGTAAATAGTCAAACGTAGATTGATAAGTAAAAGAGAATGAAATAAGGGGATTAAAAGTGTAAAATTGAATAGAAATGTATTGAGAGGGAAATAATGTATGTATGTAAAGATGTACCTGCTATAAGAAGGAACTTGACGTTCCTACATGATGTGTAAATGTTGTGTATGTTTTTGTCAATGTGTTTACACACACACACACACACACACATATATGTGTGTGTGTGTGTGTTTGTTTGTGTGTATGTGTGTGTGTTGTATTTGTGCTGATAAATAAATAAAGGGAGACTAGAGTAGATCTATATCAAGCTATTTAGCTCTCATCAGCTAGCCATACCCTTACTGGGATTCGAATATATATATATATATATATATATATATATATATATATATATATATATATATATATATATATATATATATATATATATATATATATATATATATATATATATATATATATATATATATATATATATATATATATATATATATATATATATATATATATGTATGTTAATATTTTAGAAATTACTTGGTATTCCACCACAAATCCCAAATTCCAATTGTTTAAAAACACCAATAAAACCAATCATTAATCAAATTTAATCAATCCCGGGATTGTATCTCCAAATCCCCTAAAATTATAAGTTTTCAAATATATTTTTACACATTGTTAATAGTAATAATACGGTTAGGTTACCACGTCATAGGCTTCCATCTTCTAAACTTACTTTGCTTATGATTATAGTCAATTCCATTATCTATCTATATATGTTCTACAATTTATATTTTCTACTTCTTTTAATTTCGAATACATTCACTATATTGAGGTATTTTAGTTAGAAGAGGGAGTGAAACTATTCTCCAAAGCACCTGTGGGTAGGACAAGAAGCAATGGGTGGAAACTAATCCAGGAGAGAAGCAACTTAGACTGAGGAGAAATTTTCTGACAGTGAGAACAATTAATCAGTGGAACAGCTTGCCTCCAGAAGTTGTGAATGCCCCAACACTGAAAGTTTTAAAGAAGAGGTTGGATAGCCATTTGTCTGAAGTGGTGTAGGGTTTCCTGCCTAAGAAGGGGGTTGGACTAGAAGACCTCCAAGGTCTTCCAACTCTGTTTATTCTATTCTGTTCTGTTCTGTTCTGTTCTGTTCTGTTCTGTTCTGTTCTGTTCTCTTCTCTTCTCTTCTCTTCTATTCTATTCTATTCTATTCTATTCTATGTTTTACTATTTTTCCAATTTGTATTTTCTACTTCTTTTAATTTCTAATACATTCTCTATAGTGAGAGGAATTCTATCCATCATCTCTAAACTTTTTTTGAGACTTTTTTGAGACATCATTTCTTGATTTTTTGATCCCTCTTTTATATTTCTCTCTTGGAATCTTATTTCTCTTTCTACCATTTTTATATCCACTAAAATATTCTTTCAAGCTTACCCCTTGTCTCCTTTTGCTCTATCATTTGAGCACCCATCCACAGTCCTTTCATTATTTGGGGGAGATTTCCTATCCCCCCTTCTATTGTAAACTCTTAAAGCTTGTCAAATTTCCTGAAGACCATTTCTATATTTTCAGAGGAAGGTTTAAACACTTTAAAAGATGTAAATGTAAATTAAATGCAGCACACACAAATTAATCTATTTTTTTAAAAAATAAATAAACATTAAAACATTGGACACAGAACATCCTTTCTGGCTTTGTCATTTTCATACATATTTTAACATAACAGCAAATACAGTTCCTACTTGTCATACATTGCTAGTTTGATCTTATAAACATATCCCTTGTCCTCCTTTGTATATTTGTCTAAGTATTGTCCAGTTTCAATTCTGCAAATCCTCAGAATATTCTGTTACGACTCCTCCTCATTTCCACCCATTGATACATTTTGTTCCAAATTTCATAATATTCTGTCTCATCTTTATTTTTAAGCTCTAGTGTCAGTCTGTCCATTTCTGCCCAGACCAAAATTTCTTTTATTACTTCTTCTTTGGTGGGGGCATCTCTGTTTTGTTCATACAGAAATCTTGCTGCAGTTATAACATGCAGCATTAGATATATCAATCCTTTACTATATAAGGAGTGCAGAGAAGAGCAACAGAGATGATTAGGGGACTGGCAGCTAAAACATAGGAAGAACAGTTGCAGGAACTGGGTAGGTCTAGTTTAATGAAAAGAAGGCCCAGGGGAGACATGATAGAAGGCTGAAGGTTAGACAACAATCATACAAGAGATAGCTCTCCAAAGCACCTGAAGGCTAGGACAAGAAGCAATGGATGGAAACAATGGATTAGGCAAGAAAAACGAAATGCACAGGGACAGTATAGGTGGCACCTTGCTCAACAGTAGTAACTGTGAAAGGGATCTTGGAGTCCTTGTGGACAACCATTTAAATAGGAGCCAGCCGTGTGCAGCAGCTGCCAAAAAAGCCAACACAGTTCTAGGCTGCATCAATAGAGGGATAGAATCAAGACCACGTGAAGTGTTAAAACCACTTTATAATCCTTTGGGAAGGCCACACTTGGAATACGGCATCCAGTTTTGGTTGCCATGATGTAAAAAAAAAAGATGCGGAGACTCTTGAAAGAGTGCAGAGAAGAGCAACAAAGAGGATTAGGGGACTGGAGACTAAGACATATGAAGAGCATTTGCAGGAACTGGATATGTCTAGTTTAATGAAAAGAAGGACTAGGGGAGACATGACAGCAGTCTTCCAATATCTCAGGGGTTGCCACAAAGAAGAGGGAGTCGAACTCTTCTCCAAGGCACCTGAGGGCAGGACAAGAAGCAATGGGTGGAAACTAATCAAGGAGAGAAGCAACTTAGAACTGAAGAGAAATTTCCCAACAGTTAGAACAATTAATCAGTAGAACAACTTGCCTCCAGAAATTGTTTATGTTCCAATAAGTTTTTAAGAAGATGTTGAATAACGATTTGTCTGAAGTGGTGCAGGGTTTCCTGCCTAAGCAGAAATTGTAGGTGATTCATCACTGGAGGTTTTTAAGAAGAGACTGGACGATCACTTGCCAGAAATTGTATAGGATCTTCTGCTTGAGCAGGGGCTGGACTAGAAGACCTCCAAGGTCCCTTCCAACTCTGTTATTCTATTTCTATTTCTATTTCTATTTCTATTTCTATTCCTATTCCTATTCCTATTCCTATTCCTATTCCTATTCCTATTCCTATTCCTATTCCTATTCCTATTATTTCTATTTCTATTCCTATTCCTATTCCTATTCCTATTCCTATTCCTATTCCTATTCCTATTATTTCTATTATTTCTATTATTTCTATTATTTCTATTATTTCTATTATTTCTATTATTTCTATTATTTCTATTATTTCTATTATTTCTATTATTTCTATTATTTCTATTATTTCTATTATTTCTATTTCTATTTCTATTTCTATTTCTATTATTTCTATTTCTATTTCTATTTCTATTTCTATTTCTATTTCTATTTCTATTTCTATTTCTATTATTTCTATTTCTATTTCTATTTCTATTTCTATTTCTATTTCTATTTCTATTTCTTTCTATTTCTATTTCTATTTCTATTTCTATTTCTATTTCTATTTCTATTTCTATTTCTATTTCTAATTTCTATTTCTATTTCTATTTCTATTATTTATATTTATTCTATTTCTATTTCTATTCCTATTCTTAATGTTTTCCATTCCATTCTGTTCCATCCCATATTTTCTATTCTATTCTATTCTATTCTATTCTATTCTATTCTATTCTACTCTACTCTACTCTACCCTACCCTACCCTACCCTACCCTACCCTACCCTACCCTACCCTACTCTACTCCATTCCATTCCATTCTAAACCATGATGGAAACTAATCGAGGGCAGGACCGAGCTAGAACTGTGGAGAAATTTCCTGGCAGAGGGAACTGTTCATCAGTGGAACGACTTGCCTCCAGAAGTTGTGGGTGCTCCAACGCTGCAGGATTCTGTTCGTGTAACATTACAATGAATTGGTAGTACTCATAGTCTCTGCTTTTTATCTGAATCAGAACAGAGCTGGAAGGGACCTTGGAGGTCTTCTAGCCCAGCCCCCTGCTCAAGCAGGAGATCCTATACCATTTCAGAAAAGTGACTTTCGAAGAAGTTTGCTTCACGTGAAGATTGTGGGTTAGACACATCGAAAGCAACACACTTGGCAACGCAATTCCTTAGATTTCTAATGGTTTTTGTATAGGGTTGTTTCACCGTGAAGCCCCAGTTACACAGTAAGTGGTCCCTTGACAAAAACCTTTCTGCTTTAAAAACTATTGTAATTTTGGGGTGAATATCCTGATGTTCAGCATAGGCCCTCAATAGAGTAGAGTGGAGTGGAGTGGCGTGGAGTGGAATAGAATAGAATAGAATAGAATAACAGGGTGGCAAGGGACATTGGAGGTCTTCTAGTCCAGCCCCCTTCTCAAGCAGAAGATCCTATACCATTTCTGGCAAGTGACCATCCAGTCTCTCCAGTGATGAATCACCTACAATTTCTGAAGGCCAGCAGTTTCAACTGGTTAATTGTTCTAACTGATAAAAATGTTCTCCTTAATTCGAGGTTGCTTCTCTCCTTGATGAGTTTCCATCCGTTGCTTCTTGTTCTGCTTGTATCTCAGTAGCTGATATTTCTTCTTTAAATCTCTTTCTCTCTCTCTTTCTCTCTCTCTCTCTCCCCCTCTCTCATTCTTTCCCTCTTGTTCTCCCTTGTTCTCATTGACAAGAAATTTCTACTTGGTTCTAGGTTGCTTCTCTCCTTGATGAGTTTCCATCCATTGCTTCTTGTTCTGCTTGCATCTCAGTAGCTGATATTTCTTCTTCAAATCTCAATCTCTCTCTCTCTCTCTCTCTCTCTCTCTCTCTCTCCCTCTCTCATTCTTTCCCTCTTGTTCTCCCTTGTTCTCATTGACAAGAAATTTCTCCTTAGTTCTAGGTTGCTTCTCTCCTTGATGAGTTTCCATCCATTGCTTCTTGTCCTGCCCTCTGATGCTTTTTTCGGGGGGGGGGGAGTTGACCCCCTTGTCTCTGTGGCAGCCTCTCAAATACTGGAATACTTGCTATCACGTCCCTCCTAGTCCTTCTTTTCTCTAGAATAGCCAAACCCAGCAACCCAAGAGCCAAGGTGGCGCAGTGGTTAAATGCAGCACTGCAGGCTACTGCTAGATCAGCAGGTCAGCGGTTCAAATCTCACCGGCTCAGGGTTGACTCAGCCTTCCATCCTTCCGAGGTGGGTAAAATGAGGACCCAGATTGTTGGGGGCAATATGCTGACTCTCTGTAAACCGCTTAGAGAGGCCTGAAAGGCCTATGAAGCGGTATATAAGTCTAACTGCTATTGCTATAACTGTTCTTCATATGTTTTAATCTCTAGGCCTTTAATCATCTTAGTTGCTCTTCTTTGCACTTTTTCCAAAGTCTCCACATCTTCTTTTTGTGAGCAAAGCTGGATGCCGTGTTACAGATGTCGCTTTACCAAGGCTTTATAAAACAATTAGTGGGCTCCCATCAATCTTGCAAATGTCTGCTCTGATTACTGATTTTTTTAAAAAAATAAATAATCTGATGAACATAGCAATTTCATACATTAACGTTGGAATGAAATGACCCTCAATTATTTGGAGTAGGTGATATCCTTCACCACGCTCCCCTCATTCCTTGTATAAAAGGTTGGAGCCAGACTAAGTTAAAATATGTTTTGGTCCTATCAAAGTCAACGTTTAGAACTAAGCCACTGTTACATTCTTAGGGCACCTTATGCTGAAAACATCAGCATGGAAAGCAGGAGACCATGAGTTCAAGTCCTGGCTTAGTCCTGAAAGCCAATTGTGAAGATTGTGAGTTATACACAGCGAAAGCAAGGAGCATGGCAATAGGATTCCTTAGATTTCTAATGGTTTTTGTATAGGGTTGTTTCACAATGGCGGTCCTGTTGCGCAGTAAGTGGTGTCTTGACAAAAACCTTCCCTCTTTAGATACGATTGTAATTTTGGGGTGAATATCCTGATATTCAGGATCTGCATTGGATAAGATAAGATAGGATAGGATAGTGTTCTGACCCCCCTCTTCCCACACCAACACACTCCGAGTCAAAGATACTTTCCGAAATTTATTAACAGACAGACAGGTCCTTGGCAGCAAGCTGGCACAGATAAGCCGTGGCAGCAATCCAACACAGATAAGTCGTGGCAGCAATCCAGCCTGCCAAGCTCACAATTCCTAGTTTCTGCATTGACTTCTGCAAGAGAGGTGTGTGCACAAGCAGTCTTTTTATAGTCTGGAGAGGAGCCTAATGACCACCAGCTGAGTGCAATTACCTCCTGTACTTGCGCAACTGTTCCTGACGCCTATTAGCTCTTCGGTGCCGGGCATCCAGGAACAACTCACTGCTGGCTTCTGGATCACTCTCCCTTGTCTCCTCCCCACTGGTCCAAGGCTCAGGCGCCTCCTGGTGGCCAACCAGTCTCTCTCTGCCCTGCTTGGAGTCGGAACTCTGTCCAGGGTCCTCCACATCCTCCAGAGCCGACTCATCTGGCCTGTTGCTGTCGGAGTCTGGTGGCAGCTCCAACGGCTCCTGCTGGGCCACAACAGGAGAGACTGATGGGATGGAATGGAACAGAAAGGATTAGGAACAGAATGGAATAGGAATAGAAAGGAATAGGGATAGAAAGGAATAGGATTAGAGAGGAATAGGAATAGAAAGGAATAGGAATAGAATAATAAAGTTGCAAAGGACTTTGGAGGTCTTTGAAGAGCCAAGGTGGCGCAGTGGTTAAAAGCAGCACTGCAGGCTACTGCTAGATCAGCAGGTCAGCGGTTCAAATCTCACCGGCTCAGGGTTGACTCAGCCTTCCATCCTTCCGAGGTGGGTAAAATGAGGACCCAGATTGTTGGGGGCAATATGCTGACTCTCTGTAAACCGCTTAGAGAGGCCTGAAAGGCCTATGAAGCGGTATATAAGTCTACTGCTATTGCTATTGCTATTGCTTCTAATCCAACCCCCTGCACTCTTCTCATTGTAATGCCAAAAGCAGAAGCAAGTAGTAACTCCGAACTTTGCATTTTTCTTTGCAAACTTTCCCCGAAGCTGTGATGTGGGATAACCAACCACCATTTTCTTGCAATATTTTCAAAAGATCATCCCAAAACCCATGGGTCTTAATGTTCAATAGCCCCTTCACCTTTTTTTTCTGCAGGCCTTTTCACTATGCTGTAGAATTCCATTAAAAGTCTTTGCCAGATTTAGAAGAGAACAGGGTAGGAATTCACCTTGGTTTATCTTTTATCTTCAGAAAAAGCATGCAGAATAGAATAAACAGATCTGGAAGGGACCTTGGAGGTCTTCTAGTCCAACCCTCTGCTCCGGGAGGAAACCCTACACCACTTTGATTATTTCCTTAAAATGCTTGAAGTCTCTTCTCCAAAGAGGCCATGTCCCCTTTTAAAATATGGCATGACCACGGAGATGTGGGTATAAACAGGGTGTCAGGTCTGCAATTATATTCCTTTTAGAATTTTGGCCTGCCACACTTTCTCTTATTTCATTATGCTGTTTCAATAGTATAGTTGATGGGAGGGGGGAATAGACAGGAGTAGGATTGTGGAATGTGTTGTTGTCATTCTTTTCTAGAAGACCATCTTTGTCTCTGCACCTTTGCACCTGACCGGAAGCAGCTGGGTGGAGACGCCAGCGTGGAAGAAGAAAATTGGACCATGTGATGGATTTGTGGGTGTGGGGACAAGATCATGAACTTTTAACTGGGTGGAATCCCAGGAAGCTCTTGAGAATTGGGATTACACAGATGTGCTAAGATGTCTAATTTATTAAATTGGAACTTTAAGGATCGTTTTGCCTTGGACTCTGATTTAATTCCACATGATACTTGGAACGCTGACACAGGGAACGTTCTACCACATCTGGTGGACCTGCCCCAAGGTGAGAAAATATTGGCATAAGATAAGAAAGTGGCTGGAACAGTTAACTGAACACAGGATAGAGTTGAGGCTGGAATTGTTTCTCCTGGGTATTTTTTATGGAAAAATTGAGAAAAAAATTACAATAACATTATATATATTAACCACGAGTAGAATCATCTTAGCACAGAACTGGAAACAAACAGATACTCCCCCAGACCCAATGAAAAAAAGAAAAATTTATGATTGTGCAGAAATGGATAGACTGTCTATGGAAATGAAGGAGAGGGAAGAAACCGATACTATCAAATTTGGAATATATGGTACTCCTGGCTTCAGAGTAAACGTAAAACTTAAGGTAAGAGATGTAAAAATATAATATATAGAATGCAAAATTTATAAGAAATAGATGATATCAATGTTTCAGTGGATGTTATTATAATTTAAATAAGGATATAATTTAGGATAGTTTTATTGAGTTAGAATTTTTGTAAATAGGATTGTTACGAAAGATATTGATAGCGAAATGGAAAAGCTATAGGTATAAATTTGTGTTTTGTGTTTTTAAATGTTGGGAAATTTAATAAATACTATTTTAAAATCCAAAACTAACTAAATAACTAAAGTACGCCATGACCCTCGGTATGTCACTCAAAACACTTCAAACCGATAGATGTTGTGCTAGTTGAACAATAGCTGTGACTTTTACCACCAGATTGAAGTGTGTGTGTTTTAAGAGCATGCTGGGAAAAGAAAGATGTCAACCTTACTTTTCCATAGAGACTTTGTGCAGGGATGGTAGACGGGCTACCTTGATTGAGTTAAGCTTGAAAATAGGTGGCTGTTTGCATTGTTATTTTTGTCTTTGATTCTTAGTCTTGATTCTCAGGAAGCTGGCAGCATTTGTGACTTAATGGATGGCTCAGAGAATTTACTCAGCCAGGAGTTTACTTAATGGATTGTATCACTGTGCTATCCTGTCACACAGTGATTTATGCCTTGACAAGAACTGATCAAATCTCTGTTCCTGGAATCAAGATTTGCACAGCTAGGACTGGAAGAGGTTGCAATAGATATGAATGTAGTCTTAATCTCAATCTATCAGAATAGAGCTGGAAGGGGCCTTGGAGGTCTTCTAGTCCAACCCCTGTTCAAGTAAGAAACATTTCCGACTAGTGGCTGTCCAGTCTTCTTCTTAAAAACCTCCAGTGATGAAGCATTCACAACTTCTGGAGGCAAGCTGTTCCACTGGTTAATTGTTCTCACTGTTAGGAAGTTTCTCCTGAATTTTAGGTCAGTTCTGATTAGTTTCCATCCATTGTTTCTTGTCCTGCCCTCTGGTGCTTTGGAGATGTTTTGATCTAGGCTTCCTGATATAGTAAAAAGCACACACTTAGTCCAGTGGTGGAATTCATTTTTTTTTACTACCGGTTCTGTGGGCGTGGCTTGGTGGGCATGACACGGGAAGGATACTGCAAAATTTCCATTCCCACCCCACTCTGGGGACAGCCAGAGGTGATATTTACCAGTTCTCTGAACTACTCAAAATTTCTGTTACAGAATCTGTCAGAACCTGCTGAATTTCACCTCTGGCTCAGTCCCAAAAATCCTCTTTTTATTTCAAAAGGTGTGAATTATATTCATTCACAGCCTGTAATGAGTCACAAATTAGTTTGTAAAGAGTCCGACAGTCGGCTGCCACAGTCCTTCAGGATAAAACTGATAAGCACCCACCTTTATCTTCCTTGAAACGCTGCCAGAGACCTAATTGGCGATTAGCTTGCAAGGCCACACGGAGCAAAGAGTCAAAAAGGAGCACCAGAATTTAAACCGACCAGCATGAACAAAGCTGCTTTCTGCAAAGACTCACGTGCCTTTGCTTCTCCTTTATATCCTATGGGTGGGGCCAATCACCTGCAAGCATTACTCCTGAGTTGTCCCTTTTGTCTTAACTGTTCTGTCTTCTGGCAGCCCTGCGCATGCGCACACTGGGAACAGGCTCCCCCTGTTCCTCTGCCTCGCTGATGTCTGACTCCGGAGGCAGCACGTAACTCCCAGATTGCCCTGTCCCCCTCTCTGCCTCTGATGCAGAGCCCTCATCTGAGCCTTCTCCAGACTCCAGGACTGGACCATGTTCCTCCCCAACCTCCTCACTGTTGGATTCTACTGCCAGTTCCACAGGCCGTCAGTTGACTACAACAGAACAGGTTCACCCCCTATTTCCAAAGCACCTGAAGTAAAACATTTCCACCCATCTCAATATTTATAACCATGACTGTGGATTGTTAAACTGTTTTGGGCAAAACAAAAAGACCACTTATACTTGCAATTAAAGATCTTCAAGATGTAAAAGGCCATTTTTGCATATTTTTACTGCCTATCTTTTAAAATATGTTTGTCAGCGTTCCAAATACCATGCAGAATTAAATGAGAGTCGAAGGCAAAACTATGCTTAAAGTTCCAATTTAATAAGACAGGCATGTTGGCATCGTGCTGTGGGATTCGAACTCTGGAAGTTACATCAGAATCCCACCCAGTTAAAAGTTCATGATCTTGTCCCCACACCCACAGTCCATCACATGGTCCAATCTTATTCTTCCACCCTGGCGTCTACACCTAACTGCTTCCGGTCAGGTGTGAAAGTGCGGAGACAAAGGATGACCTTGGCTTCTAGTAAAGAATGAAAAACAATACATTCCACAATCCTACTCCTTCTATTCCCCCCCCCCCCATCGACTAAAAGAAACAGCACAATGAAATAAGAGAAAGTGTGGCAGGCCAAAATTCTAAAAGGAATATAAATGCAGGCCTGAAAATGTTATTTTTGGAATGTATGTTTCAAAAGACTTGCAAAAAAATGTCCACGGATCAGTTTTCTTATTTTCTCTATATTGTGATGCTTCAGATATGTCATGGACATTTCCCCTTTCAGCTAGTACTTGTTCTGACCTGACAAAAGATTTTGTACGGGTGTTAATCACTGTGTTACCACTACCCCATCCACAGTGATACAGCCTCATACAAATTTCAGGAGCCAATGCTGAACAACTGAGCAGAGAAGGAAACATCATTCTGAGAACATTTCCACGGTTATTCTGAGCAAGGACTAGATTGAGAGGATAGTAGTTTGCTTTAGATCCAATTGATATTTAACGAATGTGTAGCATCCTGCAACTTTGTCCTTCAATACCTAATCAGTAGATATCATAATGAAAGGACATTAAAGTTATAAAGGGGAAGAGTCCTTTCAGACAAGCTGAATTCCTGGTGACTTCATATCTCATGTTTACGTTTTCTTGCCAATAATATGGAAGCTATTTACCGTTTCCACAGCCCTAACTTTTAGCTGAGGTCTGCAAGTTGTTTAACTGCACAACTCTCCATTGCCAACTTGCCACAGCCAACTCACTGCACTCAACTCCCAGTGGCCAACTCTCCATGGCCAACTCCGCAGGCAACTCATCATGGACAGATTGCCACAGCCAACTCATTGACCTCAACTCTCTGCAGCCACCTCTCTGTGTCACAAATTACCAACTCATGGTGGGACCAACTCATCACAGGACAAAAAGTACACTAATATTAAAGACATGGTGGCAAAGAATCATGAGAGAAAGGATGCAAAAGGAAGGATAAAATAAAATATGAATGAGAAAAATTAAAATATATATTTAAAATTATGTTAAGTAATTAAAGTGAATTGTGGAATTGTCCTGGGGTGAGCGGTCCCATGGCAAATTGACCGTGGTAAGTTCTCCCACTGTGGCATTTGATAGACTCCTTGGACATGAAAGAAAATTGGTGTTCATTGATTCTCCCTCTCTCCCTCCCTCCCTCCCTTTCTCTCTCTCCCACTCAGTTTTCTGGTCAGTTTTTCCTTGCTTTTTAAATTATCTTAAATAATTAAATCAAATTGTTGGTTTGTCCCATGGTGAGCTGCCCAATGGTGAATTGGCCATAGCAAGTTGGCCTTGTTGAATTGGCCAAACTCAGTTGTCCTATTCTGGCATGTGATAGAGTCCTTGGGCATGGAAGGAAATTGGTGTTCATTGATTTTCTCCTCTCTCTCTCTCTCTCTCTCTCTCTCTCTCTCTCTCTCTCTCTCTCTCTCTCTCTCTCTCTCTCTCTCTCTCTCCCTCCCTCCCTCCCTCCCCCCCTCTCTCTCTCTCTCTCTCTCTCTCTCCCCAACTCAGTTTTCTGGTCAGTTTTTCCTTGCTTTTTAAATTATCTTAAATAATTAAATCAACTTATTAGATTGTCCCATGGTGAGCTGTCCAATGGTGAATTGTCCATAGCAAGTTGGCCTTGTTGAGTTGGGACTTGTTGAGTTGGCCGCAGTCAGTTGTCCTATTCTGGCATTTGATAGAGTCCTTGGGCATGGAAGAAAATTGGTGTTCACTGATTCTCTCCTTTCTCGCTGTCCCCAACTCACTTTTCTGGCCAGTTTTTCCTACAGGTTCTTCTTTGTAGACTTGTTCTTGGAGTCGTCATTTCTTTCTTGTTATTATCCTTTCCTTTAGTACCCTTTGGAAACACATTTGACAACTGTTTGAGGGGAGCGGAGTCAACTCTCTGTGGCCAACTTGCCACCACCAACTATTTGTGGTCAATCCATTCCCTGGCCAAGTCTCTGTGGTCAACTCACCATGGCCAATTTGCTACAGCGAACTCTCTGTAGAGAACTCAACATGGCCAACTCATCATGGGACAAAAGTTACACTGATGTCAAATAAATGGTGGAAAAGAATCATTAAAGAAAGGAATGCAAAAGGAAGGGATGAAATTAAATGTGAATGATAAAAATAAAAATACTTTAAAAATTACCTTAAATAATTAAATTGAATTCTTGAATTGTCCCATGGCAATTCAACAATTGCCATGAGCTGCCCCATGGCAATAGCAATAGATATATAGCAATAGCAGTTAGACTTATATACTGCTTCATAGGGCTTTCAGCCCTCTCTAAGCGGTTTACAGAGTCAGCATATTGCCCCCAACAACAATCTGGGTCCTCATTTTACCCACCTCGGAAGGATGGAAGGCTGAGTCAACCTTGAGCCAGTGAGATTTGAACAGCCAAACTGCAGAACTGCAGTCAGCTGAAGTAGCCTGTAGTGCTGCATTTAACCACTGCGCCACCTGGCAAGTTGGCCAGGGTGAGTTGTCCTATTCTGGCATTTGATAGAGTCTTTGGGCATGGAACAATGTTGATGTTAATTGAGTCTCTCTCTCTCTCTCTCCCTCCCTCCCTCTCCCTTCCTCTGTCCTTCTCTGTCTCTCTCCCTCTCCCATTCCCTCCTGCTGCTGGGGAAGACATGGAAGTGTGGAGCTCTGATTGGGGGGGGGGGCTGGCCGACTTCCTCCAATTGAAACCAGGCTTTCTCCTGATAATCCACCTTCTGCCATTGTTGCCTGATCCCCCCCCCCCAGCACCCCAAATATTGGAGGAGTGCTCAGAGAGCCCAAGATTCAGGAAACCCGGAAATCTTGATAGATTTTTAAAAGTCAGTTTAGGCTCTCTGTGAAGTTCCCAAGAGATGACCTAATTAATTTATGAGCCTCGAGACAAAGTTAAAAAAAAACATTCATTTATTAGGATCAACACTTTGGCTTGATCTTCTGTGGAGCCTAAACTGGCTTTTGCTTAATTGCGTTTGAACTTTACTCCTCTATCTCCTCCCTTCTGTCATATGTCATACATCATATTCACGAACTAGGTTGTAGAAATATGAGATCCGACTTTGGCTGAAGGTATGTATGGAATCCTCCCTCGAATGCCAACCTGATAATAGTCATGGCAACACTTCACAAGTTGACACCATCATGAACACCATTCATCCCTTCTGACCTGGAAAAATGCTCAATAAAAGCAGGAATTCCACTAAGGTGTTCATCTCTGTTCTTCTTTTTTCTTTGCAGAACTGATGGGCTGCCCATGAAGACTGATCCTTAAGAGAAAATGTGTCAACTCTGGTGATTTATATAACGAACACGTTATCCAACACACTGTTTAAGGAGGAAAGGAGTAGAGTAGAATAGAATAGAACAGAATATAGAATAGAATAGAATTCAGAATAGAATAGAATTCAGAATGGAATGGAATGGAGCAGAGTAGAGTAAAGTAGACTAGACTAGACTAGAATGTAGAATAGAATGTAGAATAGAATAGAATTCAGAATGGAATGGAATGGAGTAGAGTAGAGTAGAGTAGAGTAGAGTAGAGTAGAGTAGAGTAGAGTAAAGTAAAGTAAAGTAGACTAGAATAGAATAGAATGTAGAATAGAATAGAATTCAGAATGGAATGGAGTAGAGTAGAACAGAATAGAATGTAGAATAGAATTCAGAATAGAATAGAATAGAATAAAATTCAGAATAGAATGGAGTAGAGTAGAGTAAAGTAGAATAGAATAGAATGTAGAATAGAATATAGAATAGAATAGAATTCAGAATAGAATAGAATTCAGAATAGAATAGAATTCAGAATTGAATGGAGTAGAGTAGAGTAGAGTAGAATAGAATAGAATAGAATGTAGAATAGAATTCAGAATAGAATAACGGATTTGGAAGGGACATGGATGGTCTGGTCCAACCAATTTTCTAGTCAGGTTTTTTCATGCCAGTTTTGTTTCGCAGACTTATCATTGGGTCACCCTTTCTTTCTTGTTTTTTTTTATTGTTTTTTTTATTATTTTTTTTAAATTATTTTTATTTTTTATTACACAGACAACAATGGGAAAGGGAGAGGATGGGAGAAAAAGAAAAAGGAAAGGAAAAAGGGGGGGGGGAGGGAAACCCATCTTCACATATAATATGTCGTTTAATCACAGGTGCATCCCTACTAAGTTTATACATCCCGTATCTCTCTGTTGTATATTTGATAAGCACCACAATAAGCTAGGGTTTAAGAAACAAAAAACAACAAAATAAAACAAGGGAGAGAGAGAAGAAAAAAAAAGGAAAAAAGGGGTAGGGGGAGGAGGGGGAGGCCAAAAAGGGCAAAAAAAGAAGTCCAAAAAGGAATGGAAAGGAAAAGAGGGAAAAAAAACAAAAAAAACCCCAAAAAAACCAAAAAAAACCAAAAAAAAAAAACCCATCATCACATGCAACATGTCGTTTGATTACGGTTGTTTTAACATCTACATCTTCAAATAATGTTTACCATCTCAGATGTTTCCTCTAATGTAACTAAAGGTCTCATTTTCCTTCTACAATATATATTCAGTTAACATTAGCATTGTTTCCCCCCAGAGAATATACTTCTATTCATTGTTAATCTTGCATTTCATACCTTCAAACAGAGATCTTATTCCTTCATTGTTCAACAAGGCATCGCTGCCTATATATACCAGTTTTCATTTGTTCCCCTATTAGAATTGCCTTATCAGCAGCGAAATATCATTATAGTAAGTTCTTAACCTTATACATTATATCACCAGACCTTATATTAGTACTTCCTTATATCGTTGTTGAATTATTTCACAGCATAATTATATCATCATTTACTTTCTCCAATTAAGACATAAGTGTATCATTTTTCATTTCCAAGATTTTGTTTTTTTTCCTTTAGCCATTGATAAAACAAGTCCCATATCTTATAAAATTGTTCATCCTCTTGCTCTCTAATTTCAAATGTCAATTTACTCATTTCGGCACAGTCCATTATTTTCCGAATGATTTCTTCCTCTTTTGGTATTGTTTCATTTTTCCAGTTTTTTGCAAATACAATTCTGGCTGCTGTTACAACATTTACAATCAAATATTTTAAGTCTTTGTTGTAGATTTCTGGTAAGATTCCCAATAAAAAGACCTCTGGTTTAAAGTCTATTTGTTTGTGTATCATTTTCTCCAACCACATGTGGATTTTAGTCCAGTATCTTTTGGCTTCAGTGCAAGTCCACCACATGTGGTAGTATGAGCCAGGTATCTGGTGACATTTCCAACACTTTTCTGATTTATTCTTGAACATTCTTGCGATTCTGGTCGGGGGTAGGTCTCTATATGCAGTAGACATTGTCATTTTGTAATTTTGAGACCACAATTTCTGCCAATTCTCTAAATCAATCCCATACTTAAAATTTTCCCCCCAAGCAATCATAGTTTCTTTAACTTGTTCTTCATGCAATTTAAACTCCAATAAATATCCATATAGTTTTTTAATTACTTTTTCATCAGTACCTGTTAGAATTTTGTCTAGCTCAGTTATTTTATTATAGAGACCTTTAGTTTTTCTATCTTCATTATATCTAGATTGTATCTGTACATATGAATACCAGTTCATTTCCATCCCTTCTTGCTTCAACTCTTGACTAGATTTGAGCTCCTTTCTTTCTTGTTATTATCCTCTCCTTTAGTACCCTTTGGAAAACATATTTGAAAACTGTTGGAGGGAAGCGGAGTAGAACTGCTTTACAACGAACGAGAACTTTTGCAGATGCCTGACTTTGTGTGGTTTTGTGATGGATGCTCTGCAGCTTTCTCTCATCGTGCTCTGTGCCTGGCACAGAAATATACTCCAATATCTGCGGTTGTGAAAGATCTCAACTCGAGATAGAATTCCTTTTTGGACGTGTCTCTGGTGATAACAATCCGATTGTTAAAACGTGAACTGTAGTAGGCTTCCCCTCCTTCCTGAACGCTCTTAATTCCTCCCAGCCATTCAAGACCTTTTCCTGGACATTTTCGGTTCCAACCCCAGAACCAACCACCGACGTCGACTCCAGAGACAGCACAGGTCAATTTGACCGATTCTCCCGGTCCCTGCGTTTCGGACAGCTGCACGTTGGGGAAAACGCCTGGTGGAATCAAAGAAAGTTTGGAATCACAAATTTGGCTCCTGCGATAAGAAACCCTGGAAGTTCTTAAGCGATCTTCCTACAGATCTTTCTTTCTTTCTTTCTTTCTTTCTTTCTTTCTTTCTTTCTTTCTTTCTTTCTTTCTTTTAAAATAAGTTGATATTTTTATTCCCTTACATATAGTTACAGGTATACCTTCACGCTGTTATTATTCTCATTTATCTTTATCACTTTTTACGTATTTGTTTTTACATGTGAAAGATTAAAATATACATTCTGGGTTGCTTACCATCCTGTACACCTATTTTGTATTATCACCACTCTATTTTTTTTCCTTTTCTTTTCACCCTCCCTCTCTTTTCTTTCTTCCTCCTCTCCTTACCCTTTCCTTCTCCCCCTACTCCTCTCTTCCTCATCCCCCTCCTGCCCTCTCTCCTTCTTTTTCTATCCCTTCCCTCCTTCCCCCCTTTTCTCTTTCCTCCTTCTCTCCCCTTTCCTCTCTTCTCCTCCCCTCCTCTCTTCCTCATCCCCCTCCTGCCCTCTCTCTTTCTCTTTCTATCGCCTTCCCTTTTTCCTCTCCTTTCCTCTTTCCTCCTCTCCCCTTTCCTCTCTTCTCCTCCCCTCCTCTCTTCCTCTTCCCCCTCCTGCCCTCTCTCTTTCTCTTTCTGTCCCTTCCCTTTTTCCTCTCCTTTCCTCTTTCCTTCTCTCCCCTTTCCTCTCTTCTCCTCCACTCCTCTCTTCCTCTTCCCCCTCCTGCCCTCTCTCTTTCTCTTTCTGTCCCTTCCCTTTTACCTCTCCTTTCCTCTTTCTTCCTTCTTTCCCCTTTCTTCTCTTCTCCTCTCCTCCTCTCTTCCTCTGTCCTTTTCTATTATTGTGGTTATCTCTTTTCATTTCTGAACTGGTGTATTTTTGCAGTGGTATTCCCACAAACCCTGTTATAATTTTCTGCTTATTCTTTCCTGTTCCCTTTTCTTCATTCTCATATCCTAGCTCTATCTATCAATCTATCAATCTATCAATCTATCAATCAATCTACCAATCTACCAATCTACCAATCTACCAATCTACCAATCTACCAATCTACCAATCTACCAATCTATCAATCTATCAATCTATCAATCTATCAATCTATCAATCTATCAACCTATTTCTTGAACATATACTTATATATTGGTACTTTCTTTTCTATTCTCTCCCTCTTTCCTTGCTTTTCCATTTAATAGTGTCTTGTCTGAGTTCTGTATCTCTCTCATTTTTCTTTTCTAGATTCTTTTCTCTAACCAATCATAAAATCTTCCCCATGTCTTGAAGTACACTGATTCCTCTTTATCCTTTATTCTCAAAGTTAATCTGTTCATCTCTGCACAATCCATTTCTTTTTAATTCTCTCTTCTTCTGTTGTTCTTTCTAGGTCCTGAACAGTTGAGGAAAACAGAAATGGATGGATCTGGGCCAGATGCAATTTCTTCTCACAATCCCCAATGCTCAACAATTCTCAATTCTAGGAGAAATTCCCTAACGGTGAGAGCAATCAATAAAGGAAAATTCATAAACATATAAGACAGTTCATCTTTGCTTCCATGCCATCATGAATTCCGTTCATCCCTTCTCACCTGGAAAAATACTCAATAAAAGCAGGAATTCCGCCAAGATGTTCATCTCCGTTCTTCCTGCTTCTTTCATTTCTCTCTTCCCCCTTTTTTTCTTTTTTTCTTTTCTTGTTTGCAGAACTGATGGGCTGCCCATGAAGGCTCTTCCTTAAGAGGAAATGTTTCATCTCTGGTGATTTACATAAAGAACAGGTTGCCCAACACACTATTTAAGGAGGAAAGGAAGCCGGGAACAATCTCTACAAAATGTTGGAACTGCAAGATGTGTGTCTTTGTGCATGCGTGTTTGTGTGTGTAAAATTTTCTAAAGAAGAAGGGGAACAAGCAAAAGGAGAACAAAAATTGGTGTAGAACTATAATATCCATCAAGTTCCAAGAAATGCACCCATCACAAATTGTTCAGTTTCCTCAAAGAATCAATTTATTTAGATACACCATTTTAGCACTAACTGGTAGAAAGCCAGTACTAAAGTTCCCAGGCTATACACCCCACTATGAATAAGATTTTCACATTTGTGCAAAACAATATGTGACATTGTCCAACTGGACAAAGAAAGCTGGTTGCTTGGCAACTTCACTCATCCTTCTCTGACCATTCAGCTGTTGGAATGTAGCTGACTCATTGGCTAACAATTGGTGTGGCCCGCCAGTGCCCAGTGGAGCTGGCAGCAGATTTTGACAGTGAGGAGGTTGAGGAGGAAGATGGACCAGTCCTGGAGTCTGGGGAAGGCTCTGATGAGGGCTCTGCGTCGGAGGAAGAAATGGGGTCAGGGCCATCTGACAGTTATCAGCTGCCTTCAGAGTCGGACATCAGTGAGGCAGAAGAACAGCTGGAGCCTGTTCCCAGTGTGTGCCTGCGCAGAGCTGCCAGGAGAAGGGTACATCTAAGGAACAAGGGCAGAGTCAGGAGTAAAGGCACAGGTTGACGGTGAATGGCCCCTCCCATAGGAAATAAAAGAGGATATTTACTACATACAAGAAATCCTTTACTTATGAACACCATGAAGCCCAAAATTTCCTAAGCACGTCAGTCATTAAATCAATTTCCCCCATTTTATGACCTTTCTTGCCCTAGTCATTAAGTGAATCACTGCAGTCGTTAAGTTAGTGACACAGTTGTGGAGTGAATCTGTCTTCCCTGATGAGTTTACTTGTCTGAAAGTCGCAAAGGCGGATAACATGACGCACGGCAACTGTCTTGAGTACAAGCCAGTTTCCAAGCATCTGAATTTGGATCACATCACATTGCCCTGGTGCAAAGTGTGAAAAATAGCCATGAGCAGAAGTGGTATTCTACCGGTTTGGACCGATTCACCTGAACAGGTAGCGGAAATCGCAGGTGGCCCCCCATCCCCCTCCCCATCTCCATGGCATCCCATTTGGGCCCTTTTTTTCACCAAAAGCGCATGCGTGGAAGGCTGAGTGCACCCGGGTGCGCTCATATTTGCACACTGCAAATAGGGAAGGTAAGTGAATAGTACCCCTGGTCATGAGTCATTCTTGTAACTTAAAATGGACACTAAGTGAATGGTGATAAGTCGAGGACCACCTTTACAATTAAATGTTCCTTCTGCTTCAAGGCCTTTCCAACATTTATTCCTGTTAGAAGATGTTTGCAATGAGAAAAAAGAAGACACATATCTGTTCTGACCCACCCCCCTCCGTATGGTGAGGCACGCCAACACAAGATTACTGCTAGACAATTTATTCACAGTAAATTAACACACCGACAAGACTTTGGCAGCAACCCAGACTTCCACAGATAAGAAATACACACGAGAGCTTCTCCAGCTTTAGTATATTAGTTGTGTCCTGCAAACAGCCTCCTCCCAAAGTCTCTTCTTATATACTCTCTTGGGAGGAGCCTAATCACAACCACCTGGTCCCAATTATCTTCTGTATCTCCGTAGTTGCTGTCAGCGCTTATCTGCCCGCCTTTGCCTGGCATCTGGGACTAACTACCTTAGCTCCTCCCCACAGCTCCAGGGCCTGACGTCAGGGACAAACTCCCTTTGGCTCTCACCACTGCTCCATGCCTCAGGCGCCTCCTGGTGGCCAACCAGCCTCTCTGGTCCATGCTCGGAGTCTGAACCCTGTCCAGGGTCCTCCACATCTTCCAGAGCCAACTCATAGGGCCCCTCGCTATCGGAGTCTGTTTGCAGCTTCAACGGCTCCTGCTGGGCCACAACACGTATCTTATGCATAAAATTTAATCCGGCTATTATCAGTAGCTGGTTTCAGATTAGACATATACCTTATAGAGCAAAGGAAGGCATACAATGTATGTATAGAAAAACATGAGGAGGAGACAGGGGTGGGTTTCTCGCCCCGTTCCAACCGGTTCGGTTGGAATGAGGCCGGCGGCGTCCTCGCGTGCGGCGCACGCATGTGTACTAGCGTCTGTGCGATGCTCCAGCTGCTCCTGGAGGATCGCGCAGGCGCTGTATGCATCCTGCGCATGGGTGGAAGCGCAGAATTCGGCAAAATCGGGTAAGGAGCGGGCGCGGGGGGGGGGGCTTTGCTGTTCTCGAAAGTTACTTACTTCCGGGTTCGGCGACCAACCGGATCGCAGGGACCACCGCGAACCGGTTGAAACCCACCCCTGGGAGGAGAACTGCAGAATAACAGAGTTGGAAGGGACCTTAAAGGTCTTCTAGTCCACTCCCCTGCTTAGGCAGGAAGGCCTATACAATTACAGACAAATTGTTGTCCAATCTCTTCTGTAATGAAGCATTTACAACTGCTGGAGGCAAGGAGTTCCACTGGTTAATTGTTATAACTATCATGAAATTTCTCCTTAGTTCTAGGTTGCTTCTCTCCTTGATGAGTTTTCATCCATTGCTTCTTACGTGCTTTTCACTGCTTTTGTTCTGTCCCTGCTACACGTTAGTCTGCATGGAGTTCGGTATGCGGGTAAACCCATCTATCCTTCAATAAAATAGACCATGTGTGTAGATCTGAATGCTTTATTGAAAGAACAGGATATGGTGAAATTGAGGAAAATAGGAATACATACAACGAGAACCAAGTAAAAGATAGGTAGTATTGGGTTACTGCCACTGGTGGGATTCAAATAATTTAACAACTGGTTCTCTGCCCTAATGACAGCAGGGTAGGTGGGGCTTGGTGGTCATGTGACTGGGTGGGAATGGCCAACTCAACATCATTCACGTTGATGGGCACTTTGCCTTAGCTGTTACAATGTAATAAGGGTTAACTGGAGAGGCAGTTTCTGTAAGCAGGGCAATAAATATTAGGCTAGAAACAACACTAGAATGTTCCCTTCCTGTCCTCCTTACAGGATTAGCCCCGTAAAGTGGAAAAAAACAAAATGAGATTTCTTCCAACAACTGTTCTCCGAACTGCTTAGAAAGTTACCAACTGGTTCTCCTGAATAGGTGCAAACTGGCTGAATCCCACCACTGGTTACTGCTGAACACAACTGCTCTGATCTAGGCTTCCCCAAAAAGCACGGGACAGAGTCCTGATCCCGACAAAACCTCTTTTATTAAATGAATGTGAATTCCTCTCATTCACATTCAGCAAAGGCCTGGCAAGCAATCTTTCAAAGGAATATTTATGAGTACAGATCTTATCTATCTTGGAAAGCTGCCATGTCAAGATTTTCCAGTTTTCCTGTGCAAGGAAAGACTGGGCACAGAGTCTCTGGGATTCACAGAGAGATTTTCACACTCCTGAAATGAATCCAGTGACTAGTCAAATGAATTGTTTCCTGCAAAAGCCCACTCCCCTTTCCCTCCTCTTTTATTTCCTCTTGGATGGGCCCATCACCTTCCACCTGTGACTATACTCCCAAGTCGACCCTGATTTCTGAGTTCTTTTCTTCTAGCAGCTCTGCACATGCGCACACTGGGAACAGGCTCCAGCTGTTCCTCTGCCTCACTGCTGTCTAGCTCTGAGAACTGCCAGACGGCCTTGACCCCGTCTCTGCCTCTGATGCAGAGTCTTCATCAGAGCCTTCCCCAGCCTCTAGGACTGGTCCATGCTCCTCTCCAACCTCCTCACTGTCCGAATATGCTGACAGCTCTGCTGGCTGCTCACGGGCCACAACAACAGCAATGAATAAATACAAGCAATTTAAATCTCACCAGCAATGCTTTGAGTGTGGGATATGGCTTTGTCCTTGGATGACCACATGCCATAGATTAAGATGGATGCTTCTTTGCGCTCCTGCCTTCTCCAAATGCTAAAGGAAATGGAGTCTAGCTTTCCAGCATGCACTTGGTTTGAGAGTGCAGGCGAATGGGTAAAATGGGCTGAGTCAGCTTCAAACAATATACTTGGTATTTTGTCTTTCCAGCCACCAGATGGGGCTAGAGAGCAACAGCAGTACATAAAGTTCTTAGGTTGGGCATATTTGTCCCCTCAGGCCACTAGATGGGGCTAGAGAGCATCAGCAGTGTATAAAGATCTTAGGTTGGGCATATTTGTCCCCTCAGGCCACTAGATGGGGCTAGAGAACAACAGCAGCATATAAAGATGTTAGGTTGTGGATGCTTGTCCCCTCAGGCCACTAGATGGGGCTAGAGACCAACAGCAGCATATAACGATCTTAGGTTGTGGATATTTGTCCCCTCAGGCCACTAGATGGGGCTAGATAACAACAGCAGAATATAAAGATCTTAGGTTGGGCATATTTGTCCCCTCAGACCACTAGATGGGGCTAGAGAACAACAGCAGCATATAAAGATCTTAGGATGGGCATATTTGTCCCCTCAGACCACTAGATGGGGCTAGAGAGCATCAGCAGTATATAAAGATCTTAGGTTGGGCATATTTGTCCCCTCAGACCACTAGATGGGGCTAGAGAACAACAGTAGCATATAAGGATCTTAGGTTGTGGATATTTGTCCCCTCAGGCCACTAGATGGGGCTAGATAACAACAGCAGAATATAAAGATCTTAGGTTGGGGATATTTGTCCCCTCAGGCCACTAGATGGGGCTAGAGAACAACAGCGGCATATAAAGATCTTAGGATGGGCATATCTGTCCCCTCAGGCCACTAGATGGGGCTAGAGAACAACAGCGGCATATAAAGATCTTAGGATGGGCATATCTGTCCCCTGAGGCCACTAGATGGGGCTAGAGAGCATCAGCAGTATATAAAGATCTTAGGAGGGGCATATCTGTCCCCTCAGGCCACTAGATGGGGCTAGAGAACAACAGTAGCATATAAAGATCTTAGGATGGGCATTTCTGTCCCCTCAGGCCACTAGATGGGGCTAGAGAACAACAGCAGCATATAAAGATCTTAAGATGGGCATATTTGTCCCCTCAGGCCACTAGATGGGGCTAGAGAACAACAGCAGCATATAAAGATCTTAGATCTTACTAGGTATATGTACTGACTTTACAGTGGTAGAGACTAACTTGGTTCTGCACCTAATAACGGCAGCAAGACTGTTGGTGGCGCAATACTGGAAGAAGGAAGACTTGCCTACAACTCAAGAATGGACATTGAAAGTTACAAACTTAGCCGAGATGGCTAAAATATCGGCATATCTTAAAGATCACTCAAATGAGAGATATAAACGAGACTGGAAAAAATGGATTGACTATATACAAAATAAATACGGGACCAAGAAATTCCAGTTAGCCTATGCTTAAGATCAGAAATGGTTTAAATTGTTTAAAGTTAGCTCAGCAAGAAGAAGCTAAGATCAATGTAGAGATGTCATTAATTTCTTTATTTTTTTATTCTCAATAGATTTTAGACTGTGTTTGTTAAAAATCCATACCGTGTACGGGTTCTGGGAAGTCGGGTGGGGGGAAGGAGGAGGGGGGTTGGGGGGGAGGGTGGAGGGAGGGAGGGGTATACATTAGGCTAGACAAGAATTTGGTAGTAAACTAGAACTATTTTGACACCCAAAAAAATTGTACTCCGATGTCTTACTGATTGAGGAATGATGAAATGTTTGTTTTAAAAGAAAATAAAACTTTTGAACCCCCCCCCAAAAAAACCTCTGAGGAGTATCATAAGTTAGATTTGCACTGTACTAAAATTATTAATGCTAAATAAATTGCATTTATATCATGTCAGTTGTAGGACAAATAATGGGTTTTTTTTAAGTGCAAAAAATTTTTTTTAAAAAAAATTCTCCTTTCTAGATTGAAATACATTTCTAAATAAATTAGTTTCTACATTAAAAATAAAATTAGGATGGGCATATTTGTCCCCTCAGGCCACTAGATGGGGCTAGAGAACAACAGCACTATATAAAGATCTGGCATGGCAGCTTTCTATCATAATAAATTTGCAGCTTTGGGGCATTGGTAAGACAAGGGTAAAGTAAGCATCAAGGAATGGAAGTTTTTTAAAGATTACCCAAAGCTAAATATAAGGAGGAATTTCCTGACTGTAAGAACTATCCAGCTGTTTAACAGCTTGACTCCTGGAGTTATGGGTGGCCCATTATTGGAGATTAGGTAGTCCTGTATCGGCAAAGATTCCTATCCTGAACTAGAGAATTTTCCAAAAACACCTGAAAGCAGGAAAAAAAATGGATGGTAAACTAATCAAGGAAAGAACAAAGCTAGAACTCAGGAGAAATTTCCTGAGAGTCACCACAATTAATCCCTGGAACAACTTGACTCCAGAAAGTGGAGGTTTTTAAGAAGAGATTGGATAATCATTTATCTGAAATAATAGAGCGTTTCCTGTATCATGTGGGGGTCGGGGTGGGACTAGAGCAGGAGTCCCCAACCTTTCGGACATCAGGGACCACTAAATTCATTATTTTCAATCCCGCGGACTACTAATATGATCCGCGTAATGATCGGCTGGGTGGGTGTGGCTAGGTGGTCATGTGATTGGGTGGGCGTGGCCAACTCAATGTCATTCACGTCAAGGGGTGCCTCGCCAGCCTCACCCCTCCCCTCCCAGCCACTCCTCGCCTGCCCACCTGGGCTCCTCAGGGCCCCAATAGGAAGCAGTTGCTGGAGCTAAGAAGCCCCCGTGAGAAAGAGTTGGCAAAACAGCTGGCTCAGTTCGAATTGGATCTGGCCAAGAAGGAGGCTCAGCAGAAGCACCTCACTGAGGACTACGAGCACGGGCTTTCCAAGCAGAGGGAAGACCTGTGAGAGTGCAAGGCCAGGTAGTGGAGCCTGGAGGCTCAGTGGGTTGGGCTGGTCAGCTAGTTCCAAGCCATGATGCAGTCCACCTGGAATGAGGCCTTCTGGTTCTTTAACACCAGTGGTGCTTCCCTCCAGCCTTCGCCCAAATCCCCCCACCAGGAGGCTGAAGCAGACCCCATGTCAGAATTCCTGCCCCTGTCCGACCCACACAAAAAGAGCCCGAAGGGGGGGGGGACTCTCTGCAGCAACACAAACATTCATTGCATGTATCCAACTGAGGACCCCTGATTTAGTGCAATACAAAAAAAGGAAAGACAATACAATATTTTGCAATACAAAAAAAGGAATTTTTTTTTTCCTGTGGACCAACCACCATCAACATTTTCTCATGGACCACCAGTGGTCCGCAGACCACCAGTTGAATGACTGCTGGACTAGAAGATCTCCATCGATCCCTTCCAACTCTGTTTTTTTTTCTGAACTACGTTGGGGTCTGAATTCCGGTTCTATTTTGGAACCTCCGTCCTTTGAAGAGAAGGCGGAATTCTGTTTTACAGAGTGATCTTTAAGAAGCTACGTCCGACCTTTGCCAGAATGGGAAAACCTTAAGGGGACCACGTGAGATTGGGAGAGTTGGAAGCGGGGCCATTGGGCCTCCCAATTCCTCCACAGTTTGAGCTCCTGTATGTTCATCTGACCCACTGGGATATTCATTAGAAAACATCTCGAAAATGTCTGTTCTCACAAAACTTAATAGCTTGGTCGAGTTGATTTTGTGCCCTATGAATCAGCAATAACAAGTCCATACATATAAACTTACATATCAACCAACATTCACCAAGCAACCAATCACGGAGAGTCCAAGAAGTTCAAATCCCTCCTCTTTAGGAGAAAAACCAAGAAAAATTCTATAAAGCCTTAGTAAGACCACACCTAGAGTACTGCATCCAGTTTTGGTCAACACTCTATAAAAAGGATGTTGAGACTCTGGAGAAAGTGCAGAGAAGAGCAACCAAGATAATTAAGGGACTGGTGGCTAAAACATACGATGAACGGTTGCAGGAATTGGGCATAGCTAGTCTAGGGAAGAGAAGGACCAGGAGAGACATGATGGTAGTCTTCCAATATTTGAGAGGCTGCCCCAGAGAGGAAGGGGGTCAAGCTATTTTCCAAAGCACCTGAAGACCAGACAAGGAATCAGGGATGGAAACTGATTGAGGAGAGATTCAACCTGGAAATAAGGAGGAACTTTCTGACAGTGAGGACAACTGGCCCATGGAACAGAGGTTGCCCTTGGAAGTTGTGGGGGGCTTCATCACTTGAGACTTTCAAGAAGAGGCTGGATTACCATTTGTCAGCAATATTGTAGGATCTCCTGCTTGAGTGGAGGGTTGGACCAGATGACCTATAAGTCATGTTAATCTGATGGAAGAAAATAAGACCTCTCTGGAATCTGGGTAGGATTAGCCTGGCTGAGAGAAGACTATGAGAAGGTAAGATAGAGTTTGGTTGGCCAGAAGGACACTTCTCCTGCTGGTAAGATTTGCTTAAGAATACAACACCTTGTTGGGAGATGGTGGCCTCTCTCCTACTGGAGAGAATTTAAACAAAGGCTGGATGGCTTTTTTTTTTTGAGGTTATAGTTAATTACTACACTGGTCAGAGGGTTGTACTACAATTCAGTGGTGGGATTCAAATATTTTTACTACCAGTTCTGTGGGTGTGGCTTGGTGGATGTAGTTCGGTGGGCCTGACCAGGTTGCCATGTGACTCGGTGGGCGGGACCAATTTAGCAGTCCATTTTGCCAATTTAGCAGTCCATTAACCAATACACAGTAGCCCCCTTTTCTATTCTTCTTTTTAATACTGCATGAAGGAGCCGGGGTGGCGCAGTGGTTAGAGTGCAGTACTGCAGGTCACTTCAGCTGACTGCTATCTGCAGTTCAGCGGTTCAAATCTCACCGGCTCAAGGTTGACTCAGCCTTCCATCCTTCCGAGGTGGGTGAAATGAGGACCCAGACTGTGGGGGCAATATGCTGACTCTGTAAACCGCTTAGAGAGGGCTGAAAGCCCTATGAAGCGGTATATAAGTCTAACTGCTATGAAGTTTTCACTCTGTTTTTTTTTTTACTAGTGGGGGGAGAAGTTGGCAATGCCTGGGGATTTCTGGGAATTTCTCCTCAGAGGCACCAAAACCACCAAGATGATATAAGGTCTCCTGCTGGAGCAGGTGGTTGGACTAGATGATCCAAGGTCCCTTCCAACCCTGGATTGCTGTGCTGCTTCAAAGCATCCTCTGAAATGTACCACCCAGAATCCACCACTCCCTCCCTCCCTCTCTCTTTCTTTCTCCCTTGAAGCCCCCCTGCACCTCCTGAAGCCTCCTGGGAGCCAAAAAGGGGCATGGAGGGGAGTTGCACCATCCCCCATTTTCAACCTAGGAAGATTCCCTGCACTTATCTGGGAGCCAAAATGGAATGCATGGGGATTCCTGGAAGGGATGGAGCGGGGACACAGTCAGAAGTGATATTTGTCGGTTTTCAGAACCGGTTAAAATTTCCATTACTGGTTCGGCCAAACCGGTCCGAACTGGCTGAATACCACCTCTGTCCTTGATGTTTTTGGAGAACCCGTACCATTTAGAATCCCACAGATTTAGGAAACAATAGTATCCATATATATATTTTTATCCAAGTTTAAAAAATATTTCTTTTTATTAATACATTGCTGGCTTTGCTAAAAATCATATATTTAGGAATTAAGGTAGGAATGTGATCGGACTAACCAGGGTGGTCTATCAACCTTTGGCACAATGGCTTGGACCCAGTTCTTGAAGCTGGATTACAAATTCACCTCTTTCAAAGGAATTTGCACAGTTTCTTTCTTTCATCCAGGAACCACTGGTTTTTGCATAGATTCTCCCCGCTTCCTCCATCAAGGAATACAGGCATGACCATCATAATTCCTTTTGTGGCAATTGCTTCCTTCTCACCTCAGACTTTGATCTCCTCTCTCGGCTTCTCCCTCTGCTTCTTGCCTTGCTACTTGAGCTGGTGCTTCTGGTGGTGTTTCCCGGACTATGGGACTCAGGTCTCCTAGCGCTGTCCTTGCTTCTGGTTCGGCTTCGTCCCCTGAAACTTTGGCGAAAGCTCTGTATCTTGTGCTTTATTCTGGAAACCATCGGCGGCTTCCCACGGCTGTGCTTCCAAATGGTCAATCCATGCCTCAGGTGCAATTTTCTCTCCAAGATTGTACCAAGGATGGACATTTTTCCCTCGGGTTCCTTGCTGACTAGGAATTGAGCGTGGTGGACTTGTTTCTTGGGCTTCGTGGACTGACTTCTTTCTGACGTGGGCTGTCTTCCCCTTTGAGTTGTCCTGGGCATTTTGGTGCTCTTGGGTTCCATTAATGGTCTGCTATCCACAAAACGTTCCTTTGTAGATAGGTCTCCTCCCCAGTTGAGAGTCTCCTCTTCTACCTTCTCAAAGGTTGAGTGCTTTCCACCCTCAGGTTCCTCCGTGCCTAGTTCTGTGACGATTTGTTCACCTTCTCTTCTGTAGTCCTGCCCTGATGTCTGATTAACAGCGCGGGAAGGTTGCACTGCTTCTTGGAAGAACGTACCTTTTGGGGATGAAGACAATGGTCCAGGGGACACTGAGGGCCGTTCACTTCCTGATGTAGTCACCTTCTGCGGGTCTGCATTGCTAGCAGACACTCGTTCCTCCTGAAATAGCGCTCCCTGATCTCCTGTACTGGAAGGAATGGTTTCTTTTTCTGGAAGAGAAGCATTCCTCAAGGATGATTGAGAGCTAGTGTCTTCTGATGTCACGGAAAAGGATGGTACTTCTGCCTTCCTTGCTGACATAGATTGAAGGGATGAGTTGTCCTCTGTTACCAGAGAAGAGGAATCTCTCTCTGTCTCCTTTACCATAGCCCAAATTAAATCCGGCCTCTCTTCTTGCTTGCTAATGGATTGTAGTGAGAACCTGGAGCCCTCTCTGGATGAAGGAAAATGGCATAGGCAAGGGCAGTTGTCTATCCTGCAAAGCCTGTTTGTTACCCAGCTGGAACTAGAGCCTTGGGATAACCGAGATGACTTCAATCCCGCAGGAGAGCACCTGTCCTCTTCCTTTCTCTGGGAAGGGCTTTGAAGTTGTTTCAGAAGGTCTTTCTTGAGGGACAAGTTGGAAGAGCAAGGAAGAGCCTCTCTCTCTCTGGCTAGCCAATGGGTTCTTTGGCTTGGATATTTCTCTGTAGATAAACTCTCTGTAGATAAACTCTCGCTGATATTGTATTTGCCTCTCCGATAGCCAGAAACTGGAGTCGAGAAAAATGGACCTCTAGCCTCTCGTGTCCTACCGAGAAGGTCCGAAGCCCATCTTTGTTCGTCCCTCAGATATAAATCCATTTCAGGTCTCGCCAGTGGCGACTTGCGTTGCTTGCTCACTTTCCTCCTAGCCATTTTCCCCGGAGCGGTTCTGTCGTGCTGGATTTTCTGATCGAAACAGAACGAGGGCTCCTCGGTATCCAGCCAAGAAACTCGAATCTCCACTGGCGTCTGGCGGAGTTCATAAAATAGCTCTGAGTCATACACGTCGGGTCCTCCTAAGCTAGAGCTGGATTTCAACAGGTCTTCGTCATCTGTTGAGAACCGTTCCTTCGCCTCCTCCCCTGTTTCTTCAGTTTGAGGAATAAATGCCGCCAGTGTGTCTTGCGCCAGCTTTGGAAGCCTCCATCTGTGCTTTATTGTGACCTCTCTGATGTGGCTTTCCAGCTGCTTCTTTATGTCTGGGTGCAGAAAGCGTAGCTGTTGAGGAGCAACTGTGACTTCCTTCGCTAGCCATGATTTTTTGGCTATTTTCATGGTCACGTCTCCTGCAGATCGTGGCTTCCCCGGTGACTCTGAGGGGGCAAACAACCGTAGGGATTTCTGAATAAGGGCTGGCAAGCCCCAGGCATGTTGGATTTTCTTATGCAGGATGTGGAATTCCAGAAGGTTCTGAGCACCGTCATCAAGGAAGTCTACCTTTCTGCTCCTGAAATGGACCGCGGATGAGGTGACGGGCCCCTGTAGCTTTGCCTCTTTCTTTCTGAGCTGGAATCTTTTCATGGTACTTCTGTCTGTGACCCAGGCTTGGGGTAATGAGATCTGGGGGGGTGTATAGACACGAGACTGAGCTGGTGAACGGAGTGTGCCAGGAGGCAGAAATGCTCTCAATGTTGTCTGCGCATGTTTGGGAAGCCCCCATCTATGTACTGCAACTAAATTCCTCAGATGAGCTTCTAAGTGTTGTTTTGTGTCTGGCCTTAGGAACGGCAGAGTCTGGGCAATCATGTGAAATTCTCTGTCCCAGGGACGCTGACGGGCTGTCACTGTGCCTTGTGTGGCTAATGGACGCTTCGTGGAGTCATGGAGACAGGGAGAAAAAGCATCCAGGGATTTCAACACAGTGAAGGGAAGCCCCCATGCATGTTGGAGTTTCTTGTGCTGGATATGGAATTCCAAGAGGTTCCAGGCTGTGTCCTCTAAGAAAGGGAGCTTCACTTCTGAATAAAAGGAATGAGTTGTTCTGATACGTCCCTTTGCAGAGGGCATCACCTTTGTCATACGGTAGACTTTCCTGGGTTTGGAACCCTCCAATGAACCTTCATCACCTCCTTCTTCTTCAGTCTGGGAAACATGTGTAGACTCAAGGAGGGATTTGCACTTCCAGCAGAGGGACGGCTGCTCATGGATGCTTTCATGTTGGGAAGGAGGTCTGGAAGGCACAAAGGATCCCAGGAGCTTCTGGATGGTTTTCGGCATGCCCCACCTGTGCTCTGCAGTCCTCCTCTTCAGGTGAGCTTCCAGATTGTCTTTGGTGCTTTGGCTTAGGAAGGAAAGTTCTGGGACAATCACCGCCACTTCTGTCGTAGTCCATCCATGTGTCTTGACTATGCGCTTCCTAGTGCTCTGGGGAATTTCAGGAGAAAATGGGGCAAAAGCATGCAAGGATCTCAACACCGTGGAGGGCAAGCTCCATGCGCGTTGAATTTTCTTCTGCTGGATGTGGAATTCCAGATAATTCCTGGCCTCATCTGAAAGAAAAGGAAGGCTTAGCTCCGAGAACAATAAGTGTTCCTTGTTAACTTTCCCAGGAGATGTAGACCTTCTCTGGCTCCTTTGCTGGGAATATTGCTCTGTCCTTCTCTTCCTTCTCTGGACTATCTTTGACTCGTTCAGCCAATCTTCACCTTCTTCTTCAGTCTGGGAAAAATCTGTAGACTCGAGGAGGGATTTGCACTTCCAGCAGAGGGACGGCTGCTCATGGATGCTTTCATGGTGGGAAGGAGGTCTGGAAGGCACAAAGGATCCCAGGAGCTTCTGGATGGTTTTCGGCATGCCCCACCTGTGCTCTGCAGTCCTCCTCTTCAGGTGAGCTTCCAGATTGTCTTTGGTGCTTTGGCTTAGGAAGGAAAGTTCTGGGACAATCACCGCCACTTCTGTCGTAGTCCATCCATGTGTCTTGACTATGCGCTTCCTAGTGCTCTGGGGAATTTCAGGAGAAAATGGGGCAAAAGCATGCAAGGATCTCAACACCGTGGAGGGCAAGCTCCATGCGCGTTGAATTTTCTTCTGCTGGATGTGGAATTCCAGATAATTCCTGGCCTCATCTGAAAGAAAAGGAAGGCTTAGTTCCGAGAACAATAAGTGTTCCTTGTTAACTTTCCCAGGAGATGTAGACCTTCTCTGGCTCCTTGGCTGGGAATATTGCTCTGTCCTTCTCTTCCTTCTCTGGACTATCTTTGACTCGTTCAGCCAATCTTCACCTTCTTCTTCAGTCTGGGAAAAATCTGTAGACTCGAGGAGGGATTTGCACTTCCAGCAGAGGGACGGCTGCTCATGGATGCTTTCATGGTGGGAAGGAGGTCTGGAAGGCACAAGGGATCCCAGGAGCTTCTGGATGGTTTTCGGCATGCCCCACCTGTGCTCTGCAGTCCTCCTCTTCAGGTGAGCTTCCAGATTGTCTTTGGTGCTTTGGCTTAGGAAGGAAAGTTCTGGGACAATCACCGCCACTTCTGTCATAGTCCATCCATGTGTCTTGACTATGCGCTTCCTAGTGCTCTGGGGAATTTCAGGAGAAAATGGGGCAAAAGCATGCAAGGATCTCAACACCGTGGAGGGCAAGCTCCATGCGCGTTGAATTTTCTTCTGCTGGATGTGGAATTCCAGATAATTCCTGGCCTCATCTGAAAGAAAAGGAAGGCTTAGCTCCGAGAACAATAAGTGTTCCTTGTTAACTTTCCCAGGAGATGTAGACCTTCTCTGGCTCCTTGGCTGGGAATATTGCTCTGTCCTTCTCTTCCTTCTCCGGACTATCTTTGACTCGTTCAGCCAATCTTCACCTTCTTCTTCAGTCTGGGAAACATCTGTAGACTCGAGGAGGGATCTGCACTTCCAGCAGAGGGATGGCTGCTCATGGATGCTTTCATGGTGGGAAGGAGGTCTGGAAGGCACAAGGGATCCCAGGAGCTTCCGAAGTGTTTTCGGCATGCCCCACCTGTGCTCTGCAGTCCTCCTCTTCAGGTGAGCTTCCAGATTGTCTTTGGTGCTTTGGCTTAGGAAGGAAAGTTCTGGGACAATCACCACCACTTCTGTCGTAGTCCATCCATGTGTCTTGACTATGCGCTTCCTAGTGCTCTGGGGAATTTCAGGGGAAAATGGGGCAAAAGCATGCAAGGATCTCAACACCGTGGAGGGCAAGCTCCATGCGTGTTGAATTTTCTTCTGCTGGATGTGGAATTCCAGATAATTCCTGGCCTCATCTGAAAGAAAAGGAAGGCTTAGCTCCGAGAACAATAAGTGTTCCTTGTTAACTTTCCCAGGAGATGTAGACCTTCTCTGGTTCCTTGGCTGGAAATATTCCTTTTTCCTTCTCTTCCTTCTCCTTTCTTGCAAGTCGTCATCTTCATCTTCCTTCTCAGTTCGGGAATCATCGGTAGCCTGAAGGAGCAATTGGCATCGGCGGCAGAATGGAGCTTGTCGATTAAAGTCCTTGGATTGGAAATGGGGTTGGGGAGTTGACAATGTCCCCAGAGTCCGCTGAAGTCTTTTGGGAACAGACCATTTATGCTCTGCAATCTTCTTCTTCATATGCGCTTCCAGAACCTCTTTGGTCTCCCTACTAAGGAAGAACATGGAGGGAACAAACACCTTTATGTCTTCAATAACCCCGAGCTTCTTCTTTCTTGGACTTTGGATCTTGATCGGAAATGGGAAGAAAGCATTCAAGGATCGGAGCACCATAGAAGGCACACCCCAAGCATGCTGGATTTTCTTCTGCTGAATGTGGAATTCCAGGAGATTCCAACTATCCTCTGTAAGGAACATCAACTTTGCCCAAGCTGAACTTTGCACTTGATGGCTAATAGTGCTGGATATATTTGAGGCTCCTTCCTTAGATATAACTTGCCGTTGTGATGTCCCTCTCTCATAGTGGGAAAAGATTTTATGCGGCTGGGCAGATCTGCTATGCTGCCCGCGAGGCCGGTGCATTCCAGCTTGGGATTCAGGTCGAGGAGGAGCAATAGCCCTCAGTGAAGCCTGAATTTGTTTGGGGAGCCCCCATTTGTGCTGCATGGTCCAATGCTTCATGTGAGCTTCCAGGCGATCGTTGACCTCTATACTCAAAAAGTGTAGACCCGAGCGAGGGATCGTTACCTGTACCATAGCAAGTGACCTATGAGTTGCTCTTTTCCCTTGGCTCTTAATGGAGAGGCGCCCTCCTAATCTTGTAGTTGCACTATGCAGCTCTGGTGCACGGGGAGCAAAAGCATTGAGAGATTTCATGACCATCGAGGGCAGGCCCCACTCATGTTGGATCCTCTTGTGTCTGATATGGAATTCTAGAGCGTCCCAAACTTCCTTTGGATAGAACGTTGAAGCCCAGCTCTCTTGGTGAAACTTAGGAGTAACTTTTCCACTTGGAGTTGGACTTCGGCTCTTTACTTGTGGGGAAGGAGACTTGGGATGTCTTCCTGCGGTCAGTGGTAGTTGCCTGCCACCATGGTCCCCTATCTGGCTCCTCCATTTTGGGGTTTTTCTGATTGTAGGCAGATGCCGGTCTTTAGTATCTGTAATTTGCTTAGTTCTTGCTGGGTAGACTTGATCACGGGTACCCAATGGGATTCGGTCAATAAGATCTTCAGGCTGGCGAAAATAGGTAGGGGGCAGGAATGTCTTTATTGATTCCTGTACTTGCTTGGGAAGGCCCCATTTGTGTCTAGCGATCCGCCTTTTTATATGTGCTTCCAAGTGTTCCTTTGTGACCGGATCCAGGAACAACAGCTTTGGAGTCATTGTGAGTCTCCTTTCAGTTTGCAGACTTGAAGGGGCAGCAATGGCCAATCTGGTTGAGGCCCTTTGTAGTTCTGGAGGCAAAGGAGCAAAAGCACGAAGGGACCTTTGAAGGACAGAGGGCAGCCCCCATTCATGCTGGAACTTTTTGTGTTGGATGTGCCTCTCCAAAAGATCTCTGCTTTCGTTTGTGAGAAAGGAGATCTTCTCTTGTTGACGGCCTACAAAACTTGCCTCCGGCAATCTAGTGATACGTTGTGCTCTTTTGAACTTTGGCCCGCTGACGAGAAAGTTTCTGAATTCTCTTAGTTCTCCTGGAGGGGTGGGACGAAAGCCATGCAGAAATTTCTGCAATTTTTTGGGTAGCCCCCATTGGCTGTGAACGATCATCTTTTTCACGCTAGATGCTAAGTTCTGCTGAACGTGTTGAGGGACAAACAGCAGATCCTGCACTGAAATTCTAATTTCCTGCCTTATTCTCCACGGTGGGTGGGGATCGATGGAGAAGTCGGTTGTAAAGGCCTGGAGAGAGCTTTGGATGATGGAAGGCAAACCCCAGAAATGATGAAGCCTCTTCTTTTGGATGTGATACTCCAACATTTCTCTGGCCTCTTTCTGAAGAAAAGGGGTCTTCAGCTGTTGGATTGCAATGCTGGCCTTTTGAGTCCGGGCTGGGAAAGGTCTAACTGGGACCACTACAGATAAGGTTTCCATATATTTTTGGGTGATGCCCCATAAGATCATCAGATGTTTATGCCTTACGTTCTGTTCCAACCTATTTATATCATTCGCCGGCATAAAAAGTAAGGACTGAACTCTATGGGTGGGGGATTTTTGCCTAGGCTCAATCAATTTAGGAAGGTGCATTCGTGACATCGTACCGGAGTCTTTGCGGGATTGTCTCACCAGTCTGGGGAGTGTCTCTAGTTCTATCTGAAGGTATTTTCTTTTGATGTGTTCCTTGAGGAGATCCAATTTCTTCGGAGCATAGTGCATGGACTCAACCAATTGGCAGCAAGGCCTTTGACTTCCTCCAGCCCTGAGCCTTGCCTCTGTTAAGCTACTTTTCTTGTCACTTGGCGGAAGTTGAGCTTGTCCCAAAGGAGCAGAAGGTTGGAAATATTTCAGCGACGCAACGATTCTCTTTGGTAAACCCCAATGCCGCTGCAGTTTCAATTTCTGTACGTGAAGCTCTAAGTAGTTGCAAGTTGGCTGGGGTAGAAATGAAAGCTTTTGTGGCAAAGCATGGGCATTGATTGAGGTCCTGTGGGTGGTGGAACCTGGGGGAAAACCTTGCATGAAGACCCTGAGGGAGCTCAGAATGAGTGCTGGAAAGCCCCATTCGTGGTGCAACCTCTTCTTCCCGATATGCAGTTCAATAAATTCTCGTTCTTGTTGTGGGAGAAATGGTATCTGTGTCTCTGAGAATATCCCAGCGGGAACCTTCTTTCTCTGGAAGGGTGAGGCATGGGATCTAGGAATCATTGCATCAATGGCTTCCACATATCTTTTGCCCAGACCCCAGAGGGAACTAAAATAGCAAAGCTGTACTGCCATCTCCAAACTTTTGGCCTCCTGCTTTTGCACAAAGGGTAGGAAGCTCCGTCGGGGCTGCAAAGTCTTAGGGCTACGGGAGATCAATTTGGGGAGTGGTTGCCTTGTTACCAATACCTTAAGTTTCCAAGAACCCGTAACAATATCTGGGAAAACCTCAAACTGTATCTCCACATATTTCTTCGATAGATGGAGACTAATCTTCTCCATATGGTTGGATCCCCTTAAGCAAAGCTTGTGAGGAACATGTGGTAGAATCCCCATCCTCCTCTGTTGACAGCACATGGTGCATAGACCAGTCTTAGTTTGGAAGAGAGGGATGGTCTTGTAGGTGGATACTGTTCTTCTAGTCTGGTGCACCAGCGTTTTGGGCCTCAGGGCCCAAATGTTTACTTCTGGTTGTAGCCTCTTCAGAGATCCGAGGACCCTTTGTGGCAAACCCCAGTGATGATATAGTTTTGTCTTCTGCACGTGAAGTTCAAGATGTTTGCAAACGTCCTGGGAAAGAAACATTAGCTCCCGAGCCTGGTTACAGACACTGATTTTTGTCCTTGTTAAAGATGATCGTGAAGGTGGCTGGTAGAGGAAGCTCTTGAGTGATTTCTGGATAAGGACTGGAAAGCCCCATTCATGTTGGATTCTCTTCCTTTTCACGTGCAACTCTAAAGTTTCCATGCTGAATCCTGGAGGGAGGACCCACTGAATTTTAGTGAATTGGAAGGCAGTCCTTTTCTGACTTCTTAGAGGCTGGGATGAAGGTTTGGGCATCAACTGTTCAAGCGCCTTCACATAATGGGTGGACAGCTCCCACAGGGAAGCAAAATGATTGCGTTGTACGGTCATTTCGATCCTATCCATGGCTTTCCTGCAAGCAAACGGCAACAAGGTTCTGCGGGGAAGTAATGGCTGGGGGCTGGATATGATCTTAGGGAGACGCGTTCTCAAGGAGAAAACCATGTGCCTCCAGGAAGTTCTCACCATTACAGGAGGAGCCTCCAAATATATTTCCAAATGTTTCTTAGCCACGTGGAGTTGCAGTTTGAGGTGAATCTCAACCTGGAGTCTGGCATGAATCTGTGGAGGTGGTGCAGCGGTCTCAATTTTGGAGAGTCTTCTACCTTGTTCTTGCCGAGGGATGCTGGGTGTCAGGTAGCTGTAACTTGAGTAGAACAACTTCACAGACTCCAGAACTCTTTTAGGGAGCAACCATCGCTGACTGACGACCCTTTTCTGCACATTTCTCTCCAGTTCTCGTTGGATGGTCTTACTGAGAAACGAGACCTCTGATGGGAAAATGATCACCTCTCTGAGTGATTTTTTCTGGGGAGGAGCGGAAGGAGTAGCTGGAAGAAGGTACTGGGCAGACCTCCAGATAAGACGCGGAAGACCCCAAACGTGGTGAAGGGTTTTCTTTCTCACATGCCATTCCAGTGCTTCTCGGGCTTTGGGGTCAACAAATGGAGTGTCCTTTTCAGCGAAATTGAATCCAGCAGGTTTTCTGGATGGGTGGTGGTGAATGAAATCTGATGGTCTGATATTCTGAATCATAAGGGACAGCGACTTACTGAACAAAGTGGGCATTTTCCACTTGTAGACCAGGTCTTTGTGTATAATGTTTAGCTTGATATGACCAAGAGCTTCTTGGTCCACGAAAAGAAGCTTCTGAGATCTTGGCTGGAGAGAACATGTTTGAGGTGGAATGATTTGAGGGAGCTTATGCACTACCCTTCGGCTAGTCCCTCTCCAAGGTAGATGAGCTGTGGGAACAATAGGACAGAAGTGGCTCTCAAGGACTTTCTTGGTCGATTTTCTCTGCAATACTTGGCCCTTTGAACGTTGAACTGGTTTCCTGTGGTAACTGACCATTGCTGTGGAAGGTATCCCCATCTTAAATTCCCTTGCAAAGGACTTTCCATCTACTTTGGGCCTCCTGGCCAGCATGGAAGCAGGTGGGAAAAACATCTGCAGGGATTCGAATACTCGTTTGGGTAATCCCCATTGCCTCTCTATGATTTTGCTCCGGAGATGGGTCTCTAGCTTGTGCTTTACCTCAGAGGTGATGAAAAGGTGTTGGGTAAAGCCAATGAGTGTTTGAACTTCAGACTGGCCATAGGATTTGGTCCTAAGATGAACCTGTGATGGTGGAGCTGGTAGAAGGAACTCTCTCAGTGACCTCAACACCAGGCGAGGTAATCCCCACTGGTGCTGAAGTCTCTTTTTCAGAACATGGGTCTCCAAGATCTTTCCATCAGTGGATATCTTCAAGGCAGGCATTGTAAGACCAAATTCAATCAGGGAATGTACCACAGTGAAGGACGTCGGTTGAGACGGAGGACTAGGGACAAATTTGCTCAGGGATTTCATATAGAGTGTTGGAAGCCCCCACAGGAAGTTGATGCATTTACTCTTAACGTTCATCTCCACAGCATCTGCTTTCTTCCGGAGGCTTAACCCCAGCTTGTTCCTCAGCTGATGATGAATCTGACCAAGTGGGATGAGTTTAGGCAGAAGCCAAAGTCTTTTACTTGCTGTACTTGTTCTCTGAGAAATCCGCACGATGGAATGAAAAGTCTCCAGCTTCATTTCCAGGAACTTCTTCGCAAGGTGCACTTGTAGTTTCTCTCGGAAAGCCGGCGTGGTTTTCAAGCTCAAGACCTCTGCTGGAGCTGATTGCTTTGTGGTGGGCTTTCCTGTCCTTCTTGCACTTTTCATTTGACCTACCTCCTTGTGCTTATGTGGCCGGCCTGCTGAAGGAAACTTCTCCGGCCTTGATGACGGAGAGTCAGGTTTAATGCGCTTGAGGGCATCTCGCACTCTCTGGGGTAGCTGCCAACGTCTTTGCTGAACCATTTTCTTTAAGTGCCTCTCTAGCTCTTTCCTGACACCTGTGGCTACAAAGGAAAGGATCTGAGGCCTTGGGGCCACCGTAACTTTCCTCGTGTGCTTCCGCGTAGGAGAGTATGGAGCAGAAGGTATGAACTTTTTGAGGGACCTCAGGAGAGCTAATGGCAACCCGATGAGATGCTGTACTCTTTTTGTCACCATGTGGGATTCTAAGCTTGCCAGCGTGGTTTTATCGATAAAAGAAATGGACACGCTGCTGAATCCAGATGAGTCTCTCTTGCTGGGCTCAGCCAGCCCCGGCACTGAGGGGGCCTTTCTACCTGACCTTTTCTTGAGTTGTCTCCCTGTGGCAGCCACCTGAGGCGAATCTTGGTAGCTTTCGTGACGTACTTTGGAACGGTACTTTTTCTTCGCCTGCTTACTTGACAGGTGCACCTTCAAGCTGCTGGAGGAGACCTCAGAGAAGCTGAAGGAGGAATTTGAGCAACTGCTAGAAGTGCTGTACGTGAACGACATGGACCTGGAGGATTCTTCCTTCAGGTCAACAGAAAGGTTGCTATCTTCCTTCCAGGTATAGGGAACGGGGTGTGGCATGGAAGCTGCTCTGTCTTCACCATCCTTTAGCAACAACAGTGAGCTTGATAAAGCAGGCGTCTCCTGGTCAGGAAGAGTATGGTCAAATAAAGGTGCAGGTTCGCTGGCACTCCGCAGAACGGATTCAGGGCCTCTAACTAGAAAGCCACAAGGCGGGGCAGGGTATTTTGTGTGAGACACAGGAGGCTCCTGGCTCCTTGAGTCTTTCGGTCTTTTCTGATTTGTCCCCCAGCTGTAGAGAAACGCCATGGCTTCCTGAGCAGCATGCTCACACACCTTACAGTCTGCATCCCCGCACAACAATCGACGGACAGAACTTCCACACGTGTCTGCATGAACGCCTTCTTGGGTTGGGGCAAATCCTTGTTTCTTGACACCTGCAAGGAGAAAGAAGAGCCGATAAAGCAGAACGGATACTTATTATCATTCGAACACCTCGTCATTTGCTAATTCTTTACTGGTTCTATTCTATTCTATTCTATTCTATTCTATTCTATTCTATTCTATTCTATTAAATTATAGGCCGCCCAATCCCAAAGGACTCCGGGCGGCTTACAGAAATAAAATTTTAAGAAAAAAGTTAAAAAGCAGACAGAAGAAAGCAGATTAAAAGAAACACATCATGCACCCAGTCTAAGCAGGGCTGGACCTCGGTCAAGAGGTCAACAGCCCCAGGCCTGCTGGAATAACCAGGTTTTGATAGGTTTTCGGAAGGCCATGAGAGTGGGTAGGGTCCAGATCTCTGGGGTTGTAGCGGTTAGACTTATATACCGCCTCATAGGGCATTCTAAGCGGTTTACAGCATCAGCATATTGCCCCCAACAACATTCTGGGTCCTCATTTTACCCACCTCGGAAGGATGGAAGGATGAGTCAACCCTGAGCCAGTGAGATTTGAACAGCCAAACTGCAGAACTGCAGTCAGCTGAAGTAGCCTGCAGTGCTGCATTTAACCACTGCGCCACCTCAGATTCATAAAGGGGGACGTGGTGGCTCATGGGGTAAGGTTGGCAGCTGAGGTTGGCAGCTCGACGGTTCGGTTCCCATGAGCGAACAAACTGCAGAAAGGACAAGAAAGGAGCCTCCCCCAATTGCCTACCAGCATTCAGGTGTCCTACAGGTAAAGATAACAACGCTCCCAAAAAATTGCTTTCACACAGGGAGCCAGCCACCTTTGTGATCCCTGGTTAACATGTGCCATGTGCTAAATAAATAAAATAAATACTGATTTTTCATCAAAACCTTACCAGCTAGAGAGGCCTCTATACATTGTAGAATTTCCCAGCAAAAGCAGACATCAAAAGCCACCCAGAATTGCTTGACAAAGAAAAAAAATCAGGGAGCAAAGATGACAACAATGAGCAACAAAGATGATTAGAGGACTGCAGGCGAAAACGTTTGAAGAACGATAGCAGGAATTGAAAAGACTGGCCAGGGGTGACATGATAGCAATGCAAATCAAGTACTACTTTTATAGATAAACAGGGAAAGTCAGAGAGAGAGACAGAGACAGAGAAGGAGAGATACAGAGAGATACAGAGAGAGAGAGAGAATGAGAGTGAGAGATACAGAGAGAGATAGAGACAAAGAGGCAGAGAGAGAGAGATACAGAGAGACACAGAGAGACACAGATAGAGAGACAGAAAGGGAGAAACAGAGAGGCAGAGAGAGAGAGAGACAGAGAGGGAGAGATACAGAGAGATACAGAGAGAGAGAGAGAATGAGAGAGAGATAGAGACAGAGGCAGAGAGAGAGAGAGAGAGAGAAAGAGAGATACAGAGAGACACAGAGAGACACAGATAGAGAGACAGAAAGGGAGAAACAGAGAGAGAGAGACAAAGACAGAGAGGGAGAGATACATACTAGATAGATAGATAGATAGATAGATAGATAGATAGATAGATAGATAGATAGATAGATAGATGATAGATAGATAGATAGATAGATAGATAGATAGATAGATAGATAGATAGATAGATAGATAGATAAAGAGAGAAAGAGAGAGGCAAAGAGAGAGAGACAAAGAGGCAGAAATACAGAGAGAGAAAGAGAGAGAGAGAGAGAGAGAGAGAGAGAGAGAGAGAGAGAGAGAGAGAACAGGCTGCATGGGGACTCCTGGGAGGGGAGGGGCAGGGTGGGCAGGACCATCCAGGAGTGGGATTTGGGGGGTCTCCAAACTGCACAGAATCTTAGCTAGAGATTCTCCTGAACTCCTATGAACCCCCAGCAGCCCTTCCCTGCCTCTGTGGGTATCAACGAATTGGTCTCTCTGCCTGAATTCCAGCAAACCTTCTTTATAAGTGTTACAGTAGCTTGCAGTCCTCTAAAACAAGGGTGATTAGGGGGCTGGAGGCTAAAACATATAAAGGACAGTAGATGGAATTAACTATAATACAATACAATAGCAGAGTTGGAAATGACCTTGGAGGTCTTCTAGTCCAACCCCCTGCCTAGGCAGGAAACCCTACACCGTTTCAGACAAATGGCTATCCAGCATCTTCTTAAAGACTTCCAGTGTTGGGGCATTCACAACTTCTGGAGGCAACTTCTGTCCCACTGATGAATTGTTCTAACTGTCAGGAAATTTCTCCTCACTTCTAAGTTGCTTCTCTCCTTGATTAGTTTTCACCCATTGCTTCTTGTTCTACACTCGGGAGGCCTGGAGAATAGTTTGACTCCTTCTTCTTTGTGGCAACCCCGGAGATATTGGAAGACTGCTATCATGTCTCCCCTAGTCCTTCTTTTCATTAAACTAGACGTACCCAGTTCCTGCAACCATTCCTCATATGTTTTAGCCTCCAGTCCCCTAATCCTCTTTGTTGCTCTTCTCTGCACTCTTTCTAGAGTCTCCACATTTTTTCTACATTGTGGCAACCAAAACTGAATGCAATATTCCAAGTGTGGCCTTACAAAGGCATGATAAAGTGGTATTAACACTTCACGTGATCTTGATTCTATCCCTCTGTTTATGCAGCCTAGAACTGTGTTGGCTTTTTTGGTAGCTGCTGCACACGGCTGGCTCCTATTTAAATGATTGCACACTAGAACTCCAAGATCCCTCTCACAGTTACTACAATTGAGCAAGGTACCACCTATACTGTACCTGTGCATTTCGTTTTTCTTGCCTAAATGTAGAACCTTAGTCTTTTCACTGTTGAATTTCATTTTATTAGATTAGATGTTCAGGTTTGTCAAGATCCTTCTGTATCTAGTTTAATTAGTTTAATGAGAAGTTTAATGAGAAGGAGGACCAAGGGTGACATATTAGCCACGGAGCCATCGCATTCCCTAGCAACAATATTTAGACTTACATAATTCCCCATAAAGGGACACGGTGGCTCAGTGACTAAGACCATGAGCTTTTTGATCAGAAAGGTCAGCAGTTTGATGGTTCGAATCCCTGGTGCTACATAATGGAGTGAGCTCCCATTACTCATCCCAGCTTCTGCCAACCTCTCAGTTCAAAAGCATGTCAAAATGCAAGTAGAAAAATAGGAACCACCTTTGGTGAAAAGGTAACAGCGTTCCATGCACCTTCAGCATTTAGTCATGCCGGCCACATGACCATGGAGATGTCTTCAGACAGCACTGGCTCTTTGGCTTTGAAACGGAGATGAGCAGTGCCCCCTAGAGTCGGGAATGATCAGCACATATGTGCGAGGGGAACCTTTAGCTTTACCTTTACTTCCCCATAGTGCTTTATAGCACTCTCTGGGTAGTTGACAATGTCAGCGTATTGCCCCCAACAATCTGGGTCCTGATTTTACTTGATCGTGGAAGGATGGAAGACTGAGTTAACCTTTTTTTTAAAAAATATACTTTTTTTATTTTCCATTTTCATAACATATAATCACATGTATACTATTACATAGCCAATATCCTATTGTATTAAGTAGTAATTACATCAGTTCCTCTTGCCATCAACGCCCAGAAAGATAAAAACCCATTATTAACTCTTCTGCTCTCCATACACCTCTTTCTTCTACCTCTCTCCTACCTCCTTTCTTCCCTCCATCATCCTTTTCTACTCTACTTCCCCTTCCTTTCTCCTTCTCCTCTCTCTTCATTCCACTCCTCCTTATCCTCCTCATCTTCCCCCCTTACCCTCTCTCCTATCCAGTGACGTGCGGTGAGGTTTATGGCTGGTGAGGCAGCAATTTTTTTAGACTTGTGGACTTCAAGTCCCAGAATTCCACAGCCAGGCATGCTCAGTTATGATTTAAAGCGACAGCATTTGTTTTTCTCCTTTGCGAATTAAATCCTATCCCTCTCTTCCCATCTTTCTTCTCTCCTTTCCCACTCTTCCTCTCATTCACTTGGTGTATTTCAGCTTCTGAGCAAACTCCATTCTATGTTGATGGTATTTATGCTTCCATATCAATGTATTTAACATATCTTAGTTTTAAAGAAAAAATAAGAGAAGACAGTATACATGCGCAATCATATTACATTAAAATCTAACACCCCTCGTCAAGCCTAATATTCATCCCTCCCTCCCCCCCTCCCCCCCAACCCCCCCAGCCTTCCCTCCCCCGACTTCCCAGAACCCATACACGGTATAAATCTTTAACAAAAACAGTCTAGAATATATTGGAAAAAAGAATAGAAAATTGATAACATCTTTACATTGAACTTAGCTCCTCCTTGCTAGGCTAACTTTAAACAATTTATATCATTCCTGATCTTAATCATAACCTTAAGGACAAACTCAAAGTAGACCCACAACCTCTTCTACCCAATCCCTAAGAGCACCAATCTCCCAAAAGAGATGCTAAAGGCTGAAAGGGGAAAGAAGAATCAAAGAATCAAGCAAAATTGTTACCTTTTCTCCATTGTATATACTTCTGCTGCCTCTCGGCCATTCTGTAGTGCATCAGCTATGGAGATCAATGTAGACAAAGATGTGAAGTTGTTAAGAAAGTAACGAACAGCATCATAGAAATATTGAGTTATAAGGTGAGGTGACCTCCTAGTATACATGGTGACAGTGCGAGGTGAGTCTTTTTTTTTAAATTTTTATTTTATTTTATACACATAAGCACATCAACAGAAACAAACACATAACTTAAAAACAACATAGGAACAATAAGTTCCATCATATATCATACCGCAGTTCCGAATCGGTTTCTTTGCAGTTAGTATTTTCCCTACTATACATTTCTATCTTGCGTTCGTAGTCTCATTACTCATTATCCATTTTTATATACATTTCTTTATTTATTTACACTTAGCTACTTATGACCAAATATTATTTACCTATATTATGCTTTATATTTTTACTGTCACTTATTCTCTTACATACAGTTATAGATATACATTCACATAGTTATTCTTTTTCTTTGCCATTCTTATATTATTATTATTCCATTTAAGAGGTTATAAGGTATAGTTTGTAATGCTTTGTTTACCATCCTTCGCACCTGCTATGACACCACCTTGTTTTCTCTTTCTTTTCTTTTCTCCCTCCCTTCCTTCTCTACTTCCTTCCTCCTCTCCTTCCCCTTCTTCCTTCCCTTACTTCTCCCCTACTTCTACCCTCTTTCTTCTCTTTCCTACCCTCTCTCCTTCTCTTTCTTTCTCTTCCTCCCTCCTCTTCTTCTTTTCACGAGGTGAGTCTTATCCTGATGTGCTTACATTCTGTTACCTGATACAAACATGTATGCCAATATATTTGCTCCACATCAAAAATAGAATGGAAGGGAAGGGAAGGGAAGAGCAAAGCAGAGAGCAGAGCAGAGCAGAGCAGAGCAGAGCAGAGCAGAGCAGAGCAGAGCAGAGAAGAGAAGAGAAGAGAAGAGAAGAGAAGAGAAGAGAAGAGAAGAGAAGAGAATCAAGAGAGTTGGAAGGGACCTTGGAGGTCTTTTAGTCCAACCCCTCTGCTTAGGCAGGAAACCCTGTTCCAACTGAAATTTCTCCTCAATTTTAAGTAGTTTTTCTCCTTGATAGGTTTCCATCTATTGCTTCTTGTCCTACCCACAGGTGCTTTGGAGAATAATTTGCCTCCCTTCTTCTTTGTGGCAGCTCCTGAGATATTGGAAGACTGCTATCACGTCTCCCCAAAATCCTTCTTTTCATTAAATTTGACATACCCAGTTCCTGCAATTGTTCTTCATATGTTTTAGCCTCCAGTCCATTAATCCTCTTTGTTGCTCTTCTCTGTACTCTTTCTAGAGTCTCAGCATCTTTTTTACATCATGGTGAACCAAAACTGAATGCAGCATTCCAAGTGTGGCCTTACGAAGGCATTATAAATGATATTAACCCTTCACGTGATCTTTATTCTTTACCTCTGTTGATGCAGCCTAGAACTGTGTTGGCTTTTTTTGGCAGCTGCTGCACACGGCTGGCTCCTATTTAAATGGTTGTCCACTAGGACTTCAAGATCCCTCTTTCAGTTACTACTATTGAGCAAGGTACCACCTATACTGTACCTATCTGTGGTGGGATTCAATTTTTTTTACTACCAGTGGCTTGGTGGGCGTGGCATCGCTTGGTGGGTATGGTTTGGTGGGCATGGCAGGGGAAAGATACCGTAAAATCTCCATTTCCTCCTGATCAGCTGGGACTTGGGAGGCAGAGAATAGATGGGGGCGGGGCCCAGTCAGAGGTGGTATTTGCCGGTTCTCCGAACTATTCAACATTTCTGCTACCAGTTCTCCAGAACTGGTCACAACCTGTTGAATACCACCTCTGGTACCTGTGCATTTTGTTTTTTCTTGCCTAAATGTAGAACTTTACTTTTTCCACCACTGAATTTCATTTTGTTAGATAGCGCCCCATGTTCAAGTCTGTCAAGATCCTTCTGTATCTTAGGCCTATCTTCTGGATACACTGTTGTTCTCAATTTTCTTTTTAAATTGTGTGTCACTGGGCCTACTTGTCAGAGGGTTTCACATAGGATGCCATGTATTCAAAGTGTTTTCACCTGGAGCATTGGCTCAGGAGCTACAAATCTTCACCAAACTGGAAAGAACGAATCACTCTGAATTCACAAGTTACGTGAATTCTTCTCTCCTGTTTCCAGCTAAGCCGATTTATTTTCCCCCGCTGACTTTACAGGCCCATTAAAAACCATAGTATAATATTGTGTAATAGAAGAGTTACCTTTTTGACTGCAGGTGTAAATTGAGGGGGCATTTCGGCGAAGCCAGGGGGGCAGAAACAAGGACTCCAGATCCTGTTACAAATCTCATCCAGGACAAAAAAGGTGAAGTAGAGAATCCAGGTGAACAAAACCCCAAACAAACAACTATACAAAGTCAACTCCATCATGACCAAAGAAGTTGGAGGACGCCCTGCAGCGTCCTCTAAACAAATGGTTGCTTGTGCTTTCAAGCAGGGTCCTAGGAATTTCCTAGATTGCATCACAAAGGGACAGAATTGTGGCCTCTACCTTATGCGTACAGACAGAAGTCAAAAAAAGAATCCTCACCAGCTTTTGTTCTCATGGCATTCACTAGTTAATACTCTCTGGAAGAGACCATGAAAATGCTCCATCATCCAGGTCATGGTTGTCCCAAAGGTGATTTTTTCTTCAAAAGGCAACTGGACTTTCTGTCAGACCTGGAAGCCATCCAACTTTGGACAGCCTTCATTTTTCACTCAATAAAGTCCTAGTAAGACCACACTTATATAATGAGTAATATGTGTATGATCACTTCCAATCTTTGCTGCTCTACTTTGCATTTCACAATTTTTGATTTACCCATGAAGATTTTTCTGAGCATCCTGTCAACAGTCACAGCTGAATGCAATATATGTATTATAAAATTAGATTAAAAAAAAAACTCTTTCAACAATTTACAGGAAGTGAAGGGACAACAGGGAGAAAAACCCCATTGTTGTATTTTTACTAAATGAAAAATCCATTTCTCCTGCTTCCCTTTTTTCAGACCATCTTATTTAGATTTCTCTGTGACTTGTCATTTTGGCTGGGAAGGAAGTGGGTGGTGTTAAGTCTGGGAATCCCTGACTCAGCAAATTTCCTCCCGGAAAAAAAAATATTTACTGTCATTCTCTCTTTTTAAATGTGCTGTCATTTAATTCATACTTCAAGAAACCAGGATTGTGGAGGGATCTCCATCTACGCTTTCCAAATAGCCAAGATCTATAAACCATTCAGAAAGTTCCCTTTGTTTTTTGAAATATTCAAAATGAATAATAGAGCCTTTATGGTTCTATTATTCTGCATTTGTAAAAAAAAAAATCTTGTTTATTCATCTCTGGAAGCTAGATGTGATGGTTTTCAGTGTTTTTCTATATGTTAGCAGACGATGGTTCTGAAGGCTTAAATCTGTCAATTGTTCACAGCAATTTTATACAGTGCAACAATATGGTGAATATTAATTCACCTTACGGTCTTCCAGGTTATTTGAAGACTTACGCATTCTGTGAACTTTTTCTGTGTGCATCGTCTGTTTCATTTTCCAATCTGGCAATGCTTGTTTCGTTCTACCAGGAAAAAAAAATCTGCTTGAATGAAAAATACTCTATATCAAAAATTTTATTTTTATTTTTTGGGGTGAGCAGCTGCACGAAGTGAAAAGGGAGCGCTGATGCTAGAGATCATCTAATCAAACCAAATTACGTCACTGGCTTTTCAGATACAGATACTTTCATTTGGGTGGGGAGAACCTGGAAACTTTCAGATTTGGGTTTTCCCAAATGTGCCAATAGGACATCTCTAATAAAGTGGAACTTTTAGGAAACTTCAAGCCTAGGAGTCATCTTTCATTGGAGGTGTTACTTGGAACCCTGGCACTTTCTGGTTTTTTGGTGAAGACATTTTGCTTCTCATCCAAGAAGATTTTTCAGCTCTGACTGGATCCTTCCATTCCCCACCATCCAGTCAGAGCTGAAGAAGCTTTTTGGGTGACAAGCGAAACATCTTCAAAGAAATACCAGAAAGTCCCATTGCCTCTTGAGAAAAGCACCTTTGGGTCATATAATTTTCATCACTTTGGAAGAGAGTTGCAAATTAAAAACAAAAACCCAAGGAATGTTGAAAGCTCTGCTCACTAACAAACCAGACTTGAATGAATAAGAAGAATAAAACTAGATTGAGGGGGAAAGGAAGATTCTAGAAAAAATATTTAGGCCTACAAAACTTTTGCTAGACCAATTCGTGAATCCAGCTCATCTCTCTGGAACCCACACTGCATTTCAGACATAAATACAATCAAGAGATATTTCATGAGAAGATTCCTCTGCTCCTCCGCTCCTCCGCTCGCAACAGAATCCCTTATGCCACCAGACTTGAAATTTTGGGCCTAGTCAATTTAGAACTTTGGGGTCTTCTATCCAACCTAAGCATATCACATAAAATTATCTGCTACAATGTCCTACCTATCAATGAATACTTCAGTTTCAACCACAACAACACACAAGTACACAATAGATACAAACTTAAGGCAAAACACTCCAAACTCGATTGCAGAAAATATGACTTCAGCAACAGAGTGGTCAACGCCTGGAATGCTCTACTTGATTCTGTGGTTTCTTCCCCAAACCTCCAAAATTTTAATCTTAGCCTGTCTACAGTCGATCTCACCCCATTCCTAAGAGGTCTTTAAGGGGCGTGCATAACAGCACCAGTGTGCCTACCGTCCCTGTCCTAATATTCCCTATTCGTATCCATTTCATGTATTCATAATTATGTCTATAGTTATATCTCTAATCTAATTCATGCTTGATGAAATTAAAAAAACAAAACCTGACCTCTTTAAAGGAAGTCTTTGAGTCCCTTTCTGTTCAGGTGACCAATAGGTTTTAATTTAAGATCTTAGTCTATTATATAAGAAATGTTAAGATGAGAGATGTTAAAACCACCAGATTTGTTCTATGAGAGATTTCATCTTTACAAATACAATAGTAGAGTTGGAAGGGATCTTGGAGGTCTTCTAGTCCAACCCCCTGCCTAGGCAGGAAACCCTATACAGTTTCAGACAAATGGCTATCCAACATTTTCTTAAAAATGTCCAGTGTTGGAGCATTCACAACTTCTGGAGGCAAGTTGTTCCACTGATTAATTGTTCTCACTGTCAGGAAATTTCTCCTCAGTTCTAAGTGGCTTCTCTCCTTGATTAGTTTCCACCCATTGCTTCTTGGTTTTGGTTAGTTTCCATCCATTGTTTCTCATCAAAATATATCGAGCGTATTTTAAATTGTTCAACATGCCGTGATTCAGATTCAGGACAGAAAGAAAGAAATGATTAAAACTGGGATATTAGAACTACCTATTACTCTACTCTACTCTACTCTACTCTACTCTACTCTACTCTACTCTACTCTACTCTACTCTACTCTACTCTACTCTACTCTACTCTACTCTACTCTACTCTACTCTACTCTACTCTAATTCTCTATTCTATTCTGTTCTGTTCTGTTCTGTCCTGCCCTGCCCTGCCCTGCCCTACCCTACCCTACCGTACCCTACCCTACCCTACCCTACCCTACCCTATTCTATTCTATTCTATTCTATTCTATTCTATTCTATTCTATTCTATTCTATTCTATTCTATTCCATAGTTGTCTACAGAGATATCTTTTGAGAAAGTAGAGACTTGTCCCATAAGTATTTGCTTGGGGAAGAATCCCATGGGTAATGATTAATTTTACAGAAACAATAACATACAATTATTTTTCTGTGGTATCGCCTTAAAACGCTTAGGAGACAGCTGCCTCCATCCATACGAAAAGTGGAAGTGAAATAATAGCTCTCCATACCCAAGAGATGCCATTTGCTAGAGGTGACTATTTATGGGCAATTAAGGTCAATGATTCTCATTGATGCTTTATGGCATGGTTCCAGCATCTTTCCACAAAATACCCAGAAACAATTCGGAAGAAAGTCAGTCCGGAAGAGGTTATAAAAAAAAAACACCTCTCACCTCCGCAGCTGAGGAAAAGGGGACAGGAAGGATCTGGTCCCTTTGGAGTCTGGTGGTGATTTCCATTCACTGGAATGTGCTTGCTTTGCAAAGCGTGTTGAGTTCAACCAATGAAATGGCAAGAACTGATATAACTATGCATGTTCGCACTGGATGTGAGCCTAGATTTGATAGTAGATGGGACGCAGCTTCACCAAACTGAGTGGTGGGATTCTAGACAGGAGGAAACAAGACTCCACTAGAAAAAAAATATGTTGAATGTAGTGATCATGTGGTTGCTGACTCACATGGAGTGCCAAGCAGATGCCACCTCTTGCCCCAGAAGTGATGCTTCTCATCTCCTCCATGAATGGTATAAGCCAGGAAACCTCCTCATTGGTGGGATCACAGCTCAGATTATATATGTGCTGGAGGAACATTCTTTTGAAGAGCATCCTTCCCAGAAGTCATTCATGCCCCCTCTGTAAGTAATTCTCTTCCTGTTTTTTTCTGAATTAAGCAGAGCAAGTGGCAAGGTTTCGCACAAACTTTCCCCCCAGTGTTGTCCCTAATCAACATTTCCAAAGCATAGCCAATGTTTCAGAAAGACCCTCTGTAGTGCTGCTTTCATGATGTGGAGACAATAACTTGGTCCTTAGCACCTTTACTCATGTTTTCTGGTTTTATGCTTAATAAAAAAGTCTCGAGTTTTCCATTCCATATTTGCCCCGGTAACCTCTTTTAGCCAGTTTTGAATCCTTCTCCAGTATTTCGTGGCCTCAATACAGGGCCACCAAATATGGTAGAATGTGTCATCCCTTCTTCCACATTTCCAACACAGTGGAGATAACCCAGGAAATATTTTGGCATACAAACATACAAACCCTCCCCTCCCTCCTCCCCCCAGTGACAGTCATTCACAGCTCAACATTTTTTTTCTTCCTCATTGTTTAGTCTCTAATCGGCATCTTCTCGTTACAAAATTCAGAGATCTATTACAATATCTATATTCACTTTTAGTTCCCATTGTTAACAACTGCTATTTAGCTTTCCCAGTTTTAAGTCTCTGCTGTTCTCCTTGTCGGCCACATATACCATAGGTTCCAGCTAAGATAATGTTCCGTTTCTCCTTTGTCCCTCAGCCAACCTGTCATTCTGTCCATTTCTGCACATTCATAGATCATTTTAATTATAGCATCTTCCGACGGTATGGTAGTGGATTTCCAAAATTGTACATAAGTTATTCTTGCGGCCACAATTATATGTAGGCTCAAATGCCATATTGAATTGCTCATGTTTTCTGGTTTAATGCTTAGTAAAAAAGTCTCGGGTTTCCATTCCATACTTGCCCCGGTAACATCTTATAGCCATTTTTGAATCCTTCTCCAGTATTTCGTGGCCTCAGTACAGGACCACCAAATATGGTAGAATGTGCCATCCCTTCTTCCACATTTCCAACACAGTGGAGATAACCCAGGAAATATTTTGGCTAACCTCGTTGGGGGAATGTGCCACCTACAAACCATCTTGTATATATGTTCTTTAAATGCTGTAGACATTCTAAGTTTAATAGTCTTACTCCACCATTTACCCATTTCAATGTTTTTACTTTTATAGTTATAATGTACACCGAAGACGGCATTCAATTTTGTTGTACCATGTGCAATGACAATAAAGTAAAGTAAACTAGTCCTTCGGGATTGGGTGGCATATAAATGTGGTTAATTAAATTAAATTAAATTAAACTAAACTGTAGTGGCAATGCAGGGAGGACATTCTTATTGTGAGGACTGAGGGAAGTCACCCCTCCTAGAAGAATGAAATATTGTGAGAAATATTTAAAAAGGCAGAATATTATATTTCCCCTAAAAGAGAAATGGAAATCTTAAGGGAGACAGAAACCCAGAGCTTCAGCTCTCTGTCCCCAGTAGATATTTGGTGCCCATTAAGAAAGACTGGGCAATCCTATTGTAGGAAGTTCTCACCCAGCCCTCTCCCAGAAAAATGAAATATCCTAGGAAATATTGAAAACGCAGAATATTTCTCTGGATGTGAAAAGGAAGAAACATGTTTTAAAAGACAGAATAGCTCCCTGGTAGCTTCCTGCCCATCCCCACTTTGTCAATGGGCCATTAAGAAGGCCAAGCTAGTCCACTTTACATAATAAAGAGTTCTCCCATTCAGCTCCAGGGGGATGGGATTAAGGCACGATAATATTGGCCCTTTACCCAACTCCCCACATGGCATCTGAGAACCCAAACCTGGATTTAAAACGCAGCCTAGAGAGTTGCCCCTGCATGGCTCCACGGGAGTCTGACAACCAATCAGAATACAAGCTCAAGATCGCGTAATCATAGATATCAATATGTGACCCAACCCCCTCCCCTTGGTAACCCCATCCCATGGTCCAATCTGCACCTCCTTCAGGTGTCATGTGGGAGACATCTTCAAAAAGCATCATCAGGTTGGTAGGCTGGACAGTTGGCCTTGGCGGCAAATCCTCTATCTGCAGCATGCGCAGTAGATGGTGAGAACAACTCTTTTTTTACAATCACTCCTGTACGGAATACTTCCCCACCCAAATACCATGCCCCCCTCTCCCCGTTTCAATGGCAGCCGAAAACAAGCAGCGAAGCAGAGGCTGACAGCCAATGTTTCAGAAATAGCAGTTAGCAATAGCAGTTAGACTTATATACCGCTTCATTGGGCTTTCAGCCCTCTCTAAGTGGTTTACAGAGTCAGCATATTGCCCCCAACAACAATCCGGGTCCTCATTTTACCCACCTCGGAAGGATGGAAGGATGAGTCAACCCTGAGCCGGTGAGATTTGAACAGCCGAACTGCAGAACTGCAGTCAGCTGAAGTAGCCTGCAGTGCTGCATTTAACCACTGCGCCACCTCGGCTCTTAGAAAGACCCTCTGTAGTGCTGCTTTAATGATGTGGAGACAATATCTTGGTCCTTAACACCAATAAGACCAAGGATCTTATAGTGGATTACAGAAGAAATAGATCAGACATCCAGTGATTGCTTATCAATCGAGACCAAGCGGAACAAGTGGCCAGTTTTAAGTTTCTGGGTTAAAAGAGGACCTGACTTGGGGCATCTCACATTGCAGCACTGGTCAAAAGGGCCCAGCAGAGATTAAAATACCTGAGATTTCTCAGGAAACAACAACTGAATGAAAAACGGCTGGTGACCTTCTACCGCTGCACCATTGAGAGTATTTTATCTTACTGCATCTGTGTACGGTTTGCCAATTGTGGCAGAGAGGGCAGCACTCCAGAGAGTTAACATCATTGCTCACAGGTTGCCCTCTCCCCTCTTTGGAAGAGTTTTATATTCCACTGCCTTAAGAAAGTTCAAAACATTCTTTTTTAAAAAATATATATTTTTATTCTTTTTCTTTTAAAAAAAAAGTGGGATTCAGCCGGTTCGCACCAGTCCGGGAAAACCGGTTGGAAAACTTTCTGAGCAGTTTGGTAAACGGGTTGTTGGAAGAAATCATTAGGGCAGAGAACTAGTTGTTAAATTATTTGAATCCCACCACTCCATCAATCCCTCTATTTATCATCCCTCAATAATGTTTTCAGCATCGTTTTAAAATTGTACCAGCATTCCCTGAGTTTGGCATTCGCGGTGGAACAAATCAACTCAAACCCAAGACTCCTGTCTAACGATACTCTGGGATTTTTCATCTCTGATAACTATTTTGATGCCCAGCGGACTTACCGTTCCACTTTGGAGCTGCTCTTCCGATCAGACCAGTTGGATGTCAACTACAGATGTGGTGTCAAGGAGAATCTCATTGTGGCCATTGTTGGAGGATTCGGGGCTGATATCTCATTCTTCATGTCAGATGTCATCAGTCTTTATAAAATCCCCCAGGTAAGATATCGATATTGAGGAAGAATGGGAGGGAATGTAAGAGTAGGAAAGAGGGGAGGAATGGGAAGAAGAGGGGAAGGGTAAAGGGGAGGAAGGGGAAGGAGAGAAGGGAAAGGAGAGGAGGAAGGAAGGAAGGAGAGAAGAAAGAGAAGAAAGGGAGGTAGGAAGGAGGGAGGGAAGGAGGGAGGGAAGCAAGGAGGGAAGGAAGGAGGGAAGGAAGGAGAGAAGGAGAGAAGAAAGGAGGGAAGGAAGGAGGGAAGGAAGGAGAGAAGGAGAGAAGAAAGGAGGGAAGGAAGGAGGGAATGTAGGAGAGAAGGAAGGGGAAGGAAGGAGAGAAGGAGAAAAGAAAGGAGAGAAGGAAGGAAAGTAGGAAGGAAGGAAGGAGGGAAGGAGAGAAGGAGGGAAAGGGAAGGAGGGAGGGAAGGAAGGGGAGTAGGAGAGAAGAAACGAGGGAAGGAAAGAGGGAGGGAGGGAAGAAGAAGTAGGACCGTTGTAAGATAAGATGGATCTATGGGATGTTAAAAAAGCAATCTTCAAGTATATTGTCAACAGTAGGGAAAAATTGTTATAAATACATTATTAAAAAAAAAAGATATCGATATTGAGATGCAGGTAAACTCATTCATAGGCCAAAATGGAAGGGAAGAGGGAACAATTATTTTTTTAAGGTGGGATTTGAATGATGCAGCAAAAGAACCCGATAAAATTGGATTTAAGATGTATCTGATGCATCACATTGGAAACAGTGATATCTGAAAAAAGAGACCAGAAGTTGAGAACTTCACTAGATGAGAAGGTGCTCGTCTAGTTGCAAGCTGACTGTGTCTGTGTCCATCAAACTCTCTCAGCCCAAATCTATAGAGAGAGTTGCGTATGTCCTCTTGTTGGCTTGAAGAGAAAGCAGGATATGAACGTAACAGAGATAAATAAATACCATTCAATTCATTTACTGCTCATTGATAACCCAGTTATTTATGGGTATTTATTTATAGGGCGGAAATATCTGGACCAAATGTCATTTCTAATGTTGGATTTCCCCCCTTACTAGAGGGACCCCTCTTGTGGAGTACTGTGAAGCTGTTACCATGGCAACTCCACTGCACTGTACAGTGGAGTGGAAGCCATTTTATGGCAATACGGTAGAAACCATTTTAAGGGACAACAGGCTGTATCTTAACAGAACACACACCATGAGAGGTCTTAGGGATATCTTACCCCCACAGTCCACAAGTCTTAAACTGTCAAGTTTGAACATCCCTGGGTTTTTTTTTCTAAAGGGGTGGGGTGCAAGGGTCTTGTAACTTGACAGCTTTAAGGCGTGCACACTTCAATGCCAGAGTTTTTGAGCCAACATTTTGGTTGCTAAGCAAGAGCATTGGTAAATGAGTTTCACCACATTTTACAAGTTGGCCACTCCCACTCAGTCACATGGCTGTCAAGCCACTCCCACCTGGTCACATGGATGGCAAGCCACTCCCACCTGGTCACATGGCCATCAAGCCACTTCCACAAAGCAGGCCACACCTACAGAAGACGATCTAAAAAAAATTGAAACCCACCACCGATACCTACACATACATATATTTAGTATATAGCAATCATAATATTACAATTGAACACGGAAGCTCACGAAAGAAAAGAGCTTGGAAAAAATGTAGCTGAGTATTGTTGAAAAAAATGCATTTCTCAGATTAAGAAATACCAACCAATAAGAACCAAGTGTGCATTGTATTTTAGCTCGCTTATGGCTCCTTTGCTCCGAAGAAGCATGAAACAAAGATGGCTGCTTCATTTTACCGCATGGCTCCCAATGAAGACCTTCAGATTACAGGGATCATCCATTTGTTGAAGCACTTTGGATGGACCTGGGTTGGCCTTCTAATTATGGACGATGACAGTGGAGACAATTTCCTCCAAGCTCTAGACCCACTTCTGTCGGAGAACAGGATCTGCTCTGCCTTTGTGGAGAGAATGCCCAAACAAGTATTTTTTACTGTGTTTCAAAATTCTGTCGTGTACAAGGTAAACAATTATTATTTCTATAGCAAAATCAATACATTCATATTCTACGGGGACAGCACCACACTGATGCTTCTGTTAATGTTCCTTAAATATGATTCCCTTTGGGCAAGAGTGCCCAAAATATGGATTCTGAGTGCTCAGATGGATCTAATGTTAACAAGCTTCCATCGTCCCTCAGATCTACAGTTGTTCGATGGTGCAATTTCCTTTGATATTCACTCCAATGAATTGCCGCGGTTCGGTGAATTCCTTGGGGCCACCAAACCATTCCAGACCAAGCGAGATAGTTTGGTGAAAGAATTCTGGGAACAAGCCTTTGATTGTATACTTTCAGAGAACAATCCACCAGGAGAAAATGGTGAAGCGTGTACTGGGAAGGAAAATCTGAAAAATCTTCCTGCGCATTTATTTGAAGTGACCGGACACAGCTACAGTATCTACAATGCAATCTATGCTGTAGCACATGCTGTTGATGACATGAACTTACTCAGGTCTAAATACAAAAGAGCGACCGGGAGTAGAAGGGTTGAACTTCAAGATCAAGACATATGGAAGGTAATTCACCTGTTTCCCTTTTGAAGAGAGGCCGCCTGTCAGGCCTGCAACGGTTCCTTTAAGAATCTTTGGCCTGCCACACTCTCATTAAGGGGGGGGGGAGAATAGCAAGGAGTAGAATGTGTTGTTTTCAAAATAAAAAATTCCTTTCTAGAAGCTCAAGGTTATTCTTTGTCTCCACACCTTTGCACCTGAACGGAAGAAGCTGGGTGGAGATGCCAGTGAGGAAGAAGAGAATTGGACCATATGATGGATTTGTGGGTGTGGGGACAAGATCATGAACTTTAAACTGGGTGGAATCCCAGGAAGTTTCAGAATTGGGATTCCATAGCATGATGCCAACATGTCTGTTTTATTAAATTGGAACTTTAAGGATAACTCTGCCTTGGATTCTGATTTTTTATTTATTTTTATTTTAAACACATAAACACATCAACAAAAACAAACACATGACTTAAAACAACATAGGAACAAGAAGTTCCATCATATATCATACAGCAGTTCCGTATCGGTTTCTTTACAGTTAGTGTTTTCCCTTCTATACATTTCTATCTTGCATTCATGGTCCCCTTATTCATTATCCATTTTTATGTACTATTCTATATTTATTTATACTTAGTTATTTATAACAAAATATTGTTTACCTATATTGTGCTTTATATTCTTACTATCATTTATTCTCTTACATACAATTATAGGTATAGGTACATTCACATAGTTATTCTTTTTCTTTGCCATTCTTATACTTTTGTTATTCCATTTAAAAGGTTATAATATACAGTTTGAGTTGCTTTGTTTACCATCCCTAGTGCCTGTTGTAACACCACCTTATTTTCCCTTTCTTTTCTCCCTCCCTTCCTTCTCTACTTCCTTCCTTCCTCCTCTCCTTCCCGTTCCTTCTTCCCTTACCTCTCCTCTACTCCTACCCTCCTCTCTCCTTCTCTTTCTCTCCCTTCCACCCTCCTCTCCTTCTCTTTGTCTTCCTTCTTCCCACCTCTCCTTACCTCTTTCTTCTTTCCTTGCCTCTCCTCCACTCATCCTCTTCCCTTCCTACTATCTCTCCTTCTCTTTCTCTCCCTTCCACCCTCCTCTCCTTTCCCTTCCTTCTTCCCTCCCTTCTCTACTTCCTTCCTCCTCTCCTTCTCCTTCCTTCTTCCCTTACCTCTTCCCTACTCCTGCTCTCTCTCTTCCCCTTCCTACCCACTGTCCTTCTCTTTCTCTCTCTTCCACCCTCCTCTCCTTACCTCTTTCTTCTTGGACTGTGATTTAATTCTGCATGATATTTGGAACACTGACAAAACCTTTATTTCCTTTGTACATCTTGAATGAAAAAGGGGAACTTAAAACTAAGCAAGAACTGAATAGTCAAGGGATTGATTTGGTATGGTGGCCACATGTGCAAATACAATCAAGACATAAGAAAGATGCTAAAATGTATGGTTTTTATAAAGAATCAACAGAACTGGATCAGGTATTAACAGAGACAGATGAAAAACCAATTTAAAATATACAGCTATTTATTGAGCTTTAAAATGGAAGAAAAACAAGTAAAATAAAGTAAATGTTAATATGGGCCAAAATTTTGGGTTATACTATAGAGTTAGATAAATGGCAGAAACTGTAGGATAGGAATTATAAATTAGCAATGTCAACTGCATATAAAGAAAATGTATATAAAATGTTTTATAGGTTTTCCACCAGCAAGATTGGCAAAGTTATTTAAGAATATGTCTGCAAAGTGTTGGAAAATATAATTAGATACTGGGTTCATACAATCACATGTGGTGGATGTGCCCAAAGGAAAAAAAAATACTGGGCAAAAATAGACATAACAATGGAAAAATGAAGTGATCCCTACAGATGAAAATGTTATAAAACTATTAGAATGAACCGAAATGGATAGACTAACATTCAAAATTAAGGAGATGGAAGAAACTGAATACTTTTTAACATGGGATTTGTTTTATCAATGGTTAACTAGCAGAAACAGGAGTTAGAAACTTAAACGCATAAGGAAATGATTAACTACACTGAAGATTTATTAAAATGGATAAATAAATATTATTATTATTATGTGATTATCATTAATGTTATGAATATTATTGTTGTTATTATTATTACTACTTCTCAACAACTGTACTCAAACAACACATTGTTCATATAGACTTTGGATTTTTATGTTTAATATTAAAAAAATAAAAACAAAATTAAAAAAAACTTTATTACCAAGAGCATATTAGTTTGCAATGGCAATATTTTTGTAATTAGTTTCCTACTCATTCTCAATTTATTGAGGGAATGGTGGTGTATACAAGACCTATGCACTTCTGTAAAGAGGCCAAAGTTAAGGGGAGACATTCTACTAGGAGTTGAAGGGCTGTTACTCAAAAGAGATTGTAGATTTGTTCCCAATAACACCACAAGTAGTTTTCTACTTCTTGTTCTGCCTTAAGGCGCCGACTGGAGAATAAGTTGATCCTCACTTCTTTGTGACAGCCCCTTAAATATTGGATCATTCTTATCATGTTACCCGTAGTCTCTCTTTTCCTTAAACTAGGCATACTAGATATTCCTGCAAATGTTCTACCTATATATTTTAGCTCCAGTCTGCTAATCATCTTTGTTGCTCCTCTCCACACTCTATTTCTAGAATGATAAAATGACCCCCAAAAATAACAATACTTGTTTCCCAATCTCAACATGAAGTCTTCTATTATTGTCCTTTGATAGAATTCGGTTCACCGACATATGCACGCTCGACAAAAGCGTGCCGCCAAAACTGCGGCGAGAAAACTACGAGTTCGAAATCGCACCCACAGAAGGGTGCCGAAAAATGCACGCCGACAAAAACGCGCCATCAACAAACAACGCGAAAACAACGTAATAATCCTAACCCTAACCCTAACCCTAAACATAACCCTAATCCTTACCCTTACCCTAACCCTTACCTTAACCCTAATCGCAGTTTTGTCGGCGCTCTTTTGCGGCCGCGATTTCGAACTCACGGTTTTCTCCGTGCGCTTTTGTCGGTGCGCTTTTGTCGAGCACGCATTTGACCGGTCACGATAGAATTCAGCTCCAGAAGATATATTAAGCCATGATATAACATTTTACTTTTGAGTCAGTTTTTTGGGATTGAAACTATCCACTGCCAGCCCCAATGATGTCAGTATGATCGCAGATGCTCCAGTTTTGTCTCTCCTGTGGAAGCCTTTAGAATAGAATAACAGAGTTGGAAGGGACCTTGGAGGTCTTCTAGTCCAACCCCCTGCTCAGGAAGGAAACCCTACACCACTTCAAACAAATGGTTATCCAACATCTTCTTAAAGACTTCCAGTGTTGGAGCATTCACAACTTCTGGAGACAAGTTGTTCCACTGATTAATTCTTCTAACTGTTAATTAAGAGTTGTGCAGGGTATTAATTTTAAGTGATAGTCATATATAAAACTGACTGACAAAAATTAGTGGGAGTTAAGTAATGCAACTTTCACTTCTATAGATATAAATTTCAGGAATTCTTGACATAATCCACTTTTTGCTTCCCATTATTTCCCCCCCCCCCTCTTCTTTTTACTTAGTTCCACTGGTTTCTCCAAGGCCTTTCATTCAACAATTCACTTGGGGAAACTGTGTCCATCAGCCATCACGGAGAAGTGTTTTCTGGATTTGATATGATAAATGTGGTCATGTTTCCAAATAATTCCTACCGCAAAGTGAAAATCGGAAAGATGGATCCCACAGCACTTCAAGGAAACGGATTTGTGATTCATGAAGATTTAATTGTGTGGCACAAATATTTTAAACAGGTATGGATTTTAAGGTGTTTTTATTATTTTGGATAAAAGATTTGGAGATCAGGGATGAGTTTCATGGTACGGTGTTGTGGCCCGGCAGGCTTCGGTTGAGCTGCGGATAGACTTGGATAGCGAGGATCCATATGAGTCTGCCATGGAAGATGTGGAGGACCCTGGGCAGGGTTCAGACTCAGAACAGTGACCAGAGAGGCTGGTTGGCTACCAGAAGGCGCCTGAGGCATGGAGCAGTGGGGAGGATCAAAGGCAGTTTGTCCCTGATGCTAGATTGAGACGGGCTGAGAAACAGAAGCTGCAACTCGGTAGGCAGCCTCACAGAAGATGATTAAGCACAGGTGGTGGTTGTTTGGCCTCTCCCAAAAGATTATAGGTGAGGCGTTGGGAGGGGACATTTGCAGGAAACAACTGTTCGAATTAGTAGGGAATAAAATCTATCCGTGTATTCTAGCCATGTCTGTTCGTTTGGACTATCTCCTTTGCTTCATTTGGATTATCTGGGTTGCTGCAGCTACTGTATTGAATGTGAGTTGCCTGGGCTCTCAGCCAAAGGATTGATTATCTCAGTAATTGAGCAGTGGCAAACAGCCAAGCCTGCATTCTAGTGTATTCACAGGCCGGGGGGAGGGGGAGTCAGAACAGTATGGTCTGCTTTCTGATCTTTTCACCAGGTAGAATTTTGCCCTCTCAAGGTATGGCTGCATTTTCCTTCTTGGGGAAATTATAATTGGCAAAAAAATTATATATATATTTACTGTTGCCTAAATATTAGCTTTCTGTCTGGATGGTCTCTTGTGATGAGCCGATAGACAGAGAGAGGAAGCAGTATGCCTCCTCCCATATTTGGGCATACCAGGGGTTGTGACACTAAATACATACCTATTTCCCTGGCTCAGCTGATAAAGGAGGAGAACCTTGTGGCTTAGTGGCCAACCCAACTGCCTAATATGTAATATAGCCCAGGTTCGAATCCCATTAAGGGTACGGCTAGCTGATGAGAGCTAAATAGCTTGAAATAGATCTATACTAGTCTCCCTTTATTTATTTATCAGCACAAATACAACACAAATGCACACACAGACACACACACAGAAGATAGAGAATTATGGGAAGAAGGGAATGCGATCATCCCAGCCCAGTGACATAAATTTCAAGAAAATTAAATAATAAATATATAGCAAATATATATAAAAAATTGAGAACATAATTAAAAAAGACCTCCCACTCTCTTTGGACAAGTCATTAGAAATTTGAGAATTAGTGGGCTAAATGTTCTGTATGGTGGCTTTATTGTCATTGACACAGCAAAGTTTTTGTGTTAGTTGTATGAATAACAGTGCATCAGTCCATCAACTAGAAAGTGTAAGAGGAAAGTACCCAACTTTAATTCTTGCAACTAGCGCTGAGAGACACAGTTAAGGGGGTGATTTTTAAGTTTTGGTCTACTTGGACTAAGTAAAGTATTGACTTTACAAGAGTCGAGGTGGCGTGGTGGTTAAATGCAGCACTGCAGGCTACTTCAGCTGACTGCTAGATCAGCAGTTCAGCGGTTCAAATCTCACCGGCTCAGGGTTGACTCAGCCTTCCATCCTTCCGAGGTGGGTAAAATGAGGACCCGGATTGTTGTTGGGGGCAATATGCTGACTCTCTATAAACCGCTTAGAGAGGGCTTAAAGCCCTATGAAGCGGTATATAAGTCTACTGCTATTTATATATATATATATATATATATATATATATATATATATATATATATATATATATATATATATATATATATATATATATATATATATATATATATATATATATATATATATATATATATATATATATATATATATATATATATATATATATATATATATATATATATATATATAGTAAAGTAAAGTAAAGTATTGACAGCAGATATTTTTAAACTATTTTTTCCAGTTAATCCAGGGTGGGGGAAGGGAGAAAATAGCTTGGAAGCAACCTTAGGCAATATCGAAGAAATTTTGGAGAGGTTTCCAAGTTGGACAATTCATTTCATGATCATATGACACCCCCCTCCCCCCCCCCACACACAAACTACTCTATTTATGCTTATAGATTAGAGGATGATTGTTCAGGATTAATCAGACCTTCAATCCTGAATTCCATCCTCATTTATCAACAGGTCTTGCCCAGTTCACTGTGTAATGATCCATGTCCTGCTGGCTCTCAGAAGAAAAAGAAAGAAGGAGAGAAGTTTTGCTGCTACGATTGTGATCTGTGCTCTGAAGGAAAGATATCAAACATGTCAGGTAAATTATTTTCTATTTACTCTCTCCTCCTCTTCTCTCTCCTCTCCTTTTCTCTCCTCTCCTCTCTTCTCCTTTCCTCTCTTCTCTTCTCCTCTCCTCTGTTCCCCTCCCCTCTATTCTCCTCCTCTCCTCTCTATTCTCCTCTCCCCTATTCTCCTCTGCTCTGCTGTTTCTCCTTTCCTCTCCTCTTTTCTCATCTCCTCTCCTTTATTCTCCTCTCCTCTCCACTCCTCTCCACTCCTCTCCACTCCATTTCCTACCCATCCCCCCTCTTCTCTGACATACATTATTTGTGGTCAATACTTTTTATCTAGATACGCAGCTGATTTACTTCCTTCAGTTATTCTAGTATCAATTCTCATACTGGAAGATTTCACAAGGTGGTGTTCATGACAATGAGTAACACTAGACTGAAAACCTTTGAAATGATTCCTATAATAAATAAAAAGAACGATAGAGGACAAAATCAATAGATAGAAACATACATTCCTACATATCTTGGTACCCATAGAAGAAAAGCCAAGTTTGACCATGTGATTGAATTCCAATGCCTTGTTTTATGAGTGTGTAATAAATTTATAGCTCTAAAAATTGGGGAGGTCTTCAGTCACAGAGCTGCACCCAATGTGGCTTCATTGAACACCTCTGGACACTCCTCATCATGTGCATCTGGGCCTAACATTTGGACAAGGAAAGCATGAAGTAATGGGATTTCAGGAAGATTTTGGAATATTTGCAATGTGGTGCTTCCTGATTGTGATTGTCACTAATATATTAACAGATTAACAGAGTATGAAGGGACCTTATAAAACATCTAGTCCAACTCCCCTATGCCATTTCTGACAAATGGAAATCCAATCTCTTCTTGATAGTCCCAAGTGATGAAGTCCCCGCAACTTCTGAAAGCAACTTCTATTCCATTAGTTGATTGTTCTTACTGTCAGAAAGTTCCTCCTTATTTCTAGGTGGGGAATGTGATGTGGCCCAGCAGGAGCCATTGGAACTGCTACCATCCGACAGCGAGGGGCCCTATGAGTCGGCTCTGGAGGATGTGGAGGGACCCTGGACAGGGTTCCAACTCCGAGCAGGGTGCAGGGAGGCTGGTTGGCCACCAGGAGGCACCTGAGCCTTGGACCAGTGGGGAGGAGACAAGGGAGTGTTCTCTGGATGTCATGCATTGGAGCAGTGGGGAGGAGACAAGGGAGTTGGTCTTGGATGCCCAGCAATGGAGAGCTAATAGGCGTAAGGAACAGTTACACAGTTACAGGAGATAATTGCACTCAGCTGGTGGTAATTAGGCTCCTCTCAAGACTATAAAAGATATGATTGTACACACGCTCATTGCAGGAGTCAACATATTTACTAGAGCTGGAGAACTCTCGTGGCTAGCTTGGCAGGCTGGATTGCTGCCAAGGTTAGTCTGTGCTGGATTGCTGCCAACGTCTGGACTATGCTGGATTGCTGCCAAGGTCTTGTCTGTGTGTTAATAAATCCTTGAAGTATCTTTGTCTCGGCGTGCTTTGGTGTAGGCCGACGGGGTCAGAACAGGAATGAATCTCCCAAATTCACCAGGCAGAATTCTTAGAGTGTGAAGTCCAGGCTTTGTGTTATGGCCAAGTTTACAAAACACTGATTTAATCTAATTTATGTATTTTACTTGGTGCTCCTGGCTAAGATTTGAATGCTTCATGGCCTCTCTCTTTTCCAGACATGATTGCCTGTTCAGAATGTCCAGAAGACCAATATCCAAGTAAGGACAAAGTTCGATGCCTCCCCAAAATCATAACTTTCCTAACCTTCGAGGAACCTTTAGGGATCAGTTTAGTTGTGGTTGCTGTTTTATTTTCAGTCATGACCATCCTCATACTTGGAATATTTATTAATTATAAAGACACCCCTATTGTTAAAGCGAACAATAAGGAGCTCACCTACACTCTCCTCATCTCCCTTCTGCTTTGCTTCCTTTGTTCTTTCCTCTTCCTGGGAAAACCTTTCCAAGTGATTTGCTTCCTGAGACAATCCGTGTTTGGCATTATCTTCTCTGTGGCCATTTCTTCTGTGTTGGCCAAAACCATCATGGTCATTGCAGCATTCATGGCCACCAAACCAGGGTCCGGCATGAGAAAATGGTTGGGGAAAAGACTGTCCATCTTAATTGTTTTTTCTGGGTCCTTCATTCAAGGAGTCATTTGTATAGTGTGGATGATCACTTCTCCTCCCTTTCCAGAACTTAACATGCAATCAATGACTGAAGAGATCATAGCAGAATGTAATGAAGGGTCTGTTGTGATGTTTTGTCTTGTCTTGGGCTACATGGGGCTTCTGTCTCTGGTCAGCTTCATGGTAGCTTTCCTGGCTAGGAACCTGCCCGACACATTCAATGAAGCCAAGTTCATCACTTTTAGCATGCTGGTTTTTTGTAGTGTTTGGTTAACTTTTGTTCCAACGTATGTGAGCACCAAAGGAAAATATATGGTAGCTGTGGAGATCTTCTCCATCTTAGCTTCCAGTGCTGGGTTATTGGCCTGTATCTTCTTCCCCAAATGCTACATTATTTTGCTGAGGCCTGAGCTCAACAGCAAAGAGCAACTTGTAAAGAAAAAGCATTTCTGATTATTAAATTGTGGATATCTCTATTTCAATTGTGAAATGGAATTAGTAATCCTTTCTAAGAATAAAAACTATGCTTGTTTATTAGCTGTGGTAATTTTATTGTTATTTTATTTGTATGACACTATAACTATGTTTGTCAAAATCTTATGAGCAGATATGGAAAATAAAATATTTCACTTCTATACAAGTGATTCTGCTTTCAATAAAGTATTTTATCTTAGTTCTGATTATTTACAGGGTCTGTTTAATGAATCAAATAAAGGTCTTCTTCTTCCAAGTTTGGTTACAATAAACAATGATCTAGCATAGACAATATACTTTGGACCTTTTTTTTATAAAAAAAAGTTTTTATTTTTCCTTTCAAATTCATTCTTAAATATTCATTCTTATAATTGCTATTTAACATTTGTCAATTCATATCATTTTTCCGCCTATATATTTACATTTTCATACTTTCTTATTTCCCCTCCCCCTGATTTAATAATGTGTCATCTGAGATATTTGTTGTATGCATTGTTCCTTTCTCTTTCTATTTGTATATTTTTTCAAGCCAATCATAAAATAGCCCCCATGTCCTGTAATATACTAATTCCTCTTTGGCCTTTATTCTCAATGTCAACCTGTTCATTTCTGCACAGTCTAATATCTTCTTTATTACCGCCCTTTCTGATGGGATTTTGTCTGCTTTCCAATTTTGTGCAAATACAATTCTCACTGCTGTTATTATTTGTACAATCAAATATGAATCTTCTTTACTATATTTCTCTGGTAGAATACCCAATAAGAATACCTCTGGCTTAAACTCTATGTTGATGTATCATTTTCTCTAACCATATTTGTATTTTAACCCAATAGCTTTTTGCATCCCTACACGTCCACCACATATGATAATATGTTCATACTTAATTCCTGCAACTCCTTTTGGTATGTTTTAACTTCCAGCCCTGTAATCAGAGGTTGGTTCCTACCAGTTCGGCCCAGTTTGGCCAAACCAGTAGTGGTAGAATTACAGAACTGGCAGAGATGCAGGCTGGCTACGCCTCCAAATTGATTCCCCAGTTGCCACAGTCACCACTGCCATCTTGTTTTTGAGTTCTGTCCATGCGCAGAACAATTTCTTTTGAACTGTGCATATGCAGGCACACAAAGTGCACCCATGAGCAAACTGGCAGTAATGCTGGCTAGAAACAAGCCCTGCCCATAATAATGCTTGCTGTCCTTCTTTGCACTCTTTCCAGAGTCTCACCATCTTTTTTATATTGCGGGCACTAGAAGTGGATGCAATATTTATGACCGCCATGATTTTTTCCCTCTTTTTAAAAAAAATTAGCTTCACTGGTTTCTTCAAGGTCTTCCATTCAATAATTCACTTGGAGAAACGGTGCCCATCAACCATCATGGAGAAGTGCTTTCTGGATTCGATATTGTAAATGTGGTCATGTTTCCAAATAATTCATACCGTAAAGTGAAAATCGGAAAGATGGATCCCACAGCACTTCAACGAAACGGATTTGTGATTCAGGAACTATGTGCATCTTATACACTGAATACAACATTTTTGGCCTCCTGAAACTCTGCCCCCTTTGCAAAAATGGCCGTGCATTGCATTAGGAGGCTTCCAGAGTACTCTTGGCGACTGGGGAGGGAAAAATGATTTTAAAATGGGCTGATCTTTTGCTCATTTTTGCCCCCAGTCCCCAAGAGCACTCTGGAAGCCTCCTAAAGGCTATGCATGCCATTTTTTGACAAAAAATGGGCCCATTTTGTGAAAAACAGGCCATGTTTTGCTCATGTTTGCCCCCAGCCCTCAGGAGCACTCTGGAAGCCTCCTAAAGGCTATGCATGCCCTTTTTTGACAAAAAAAATGGCCCATTTTCATGAAAAACAGGCTGTTTCTAGGAGGTGTGTAATGACCCCTGTAATACTGGCTATCAGAAGAAAAAGAAAGAAGGGGAGAAATTTTGCTGCTATGATTGTGATCCATGTTCTGATGGGACGATGTCAAACATGACAGGTAAATTATTCTATATTTTATTCTACTCTCTTCTGTTCTCTTCAGTTCTGTTATCTTCTGCTCTCTTCTCTTTTCTTCTCTTCTGCTCTACTCTACTTTATGACATCTTATTTTATTTTATTATTTTATTATTATTTTATTTTATTATTATTTTATTTTATTATTATTTTATTATTTTATTATTTTATTATTATTTATTATTTTATTATTTTATTATTTTATTATTGTATTATATTTTATTATTTTATTATTTTATTATTTTATTATTTTATTATTATTTTATTATTTTATTATTTTATTATTTTATTATTTTATTATTTTATTATTTTATTATTTTATTATTTTATTATTTTATTATTTTATTATTTTATTATTTTATTATTTTATTATTTTATTATTTTATTATTTTATTATTTTATTATTTTATTATTTTATTATTTTATTATTTTATTATTTTATTATTTTATTATTTTATTATTTTATTATTTTATTATTTTATTATTTTATTATTTTATTATTTTATTATTTTATTAATTATTATTTACTCTACTCCATTCCATATTTTCAATTCAATTCTAATTCTATTCCGTGTTGGATATGGTTGCTGCCTTGAGTTATTTGTAAAAATAACAAAGGCAGGGACCAAAGAAATGTATAATTGTTTTATGCAGTATCTTCTTCAAGAGCCACAGAGATGTTTGCCTCCAATGATGCAAGGTGGAAATGAAATAATAGCTCTAAACCCAGGGGTTACATTTGGCAAAGGTGTCTATTTATTACCAATTAAGCTAAATGACTATCATTGATCATTTCTGACCCAACTCCAGCAGCTTCCCCTCTGCCCCCCTACCCCGCAAAATATTGAGAAAGATTTCCAAGGAGGTTATAAGTGGTTTCATATCTACAGTTGAGCACACAGAGATGGGTGAGATCTCGTCCCTTTGAATTGTGCTAGTGATTGCAATTTACTGGACAGTAGTTGTTCTCATCAGTGCATGCTTTGCTAATTTGTTGATGTCACCCTGTTGGATGAGAGAACTGACACCACTACAAGTGTTAGTCGAATGTCTTCCTAGATTTTGCCGTTGATGGAAAAGAATCGCTCAACAGAAAATGTGAACATGTGGAAGATCGCAATTATAATGTGGTCACTGGGTGACATCAAGTGCCGGACTGAGGCCATAACTTGTCCCAGAAGTGATCCATCTTCTATCCTTCATGAATGGTATCAACGAGGAAACCTCCTCATTGGTGGGATCACAGCTCAGGTTGTATATGTACTGGAGGAACATTTCTTTGAAGAGCATCCTTCACATAAGTCATTTATGCCACCTCTGTAAGAATTTCTCTTTTCCTTTTCTTTTCTCTCCATATGTTGCTGGAGACTGCAAATATCTATAAATAGCGTAGCGTAGAGTAGAGTAGAGTAGAATCGAATCTAATAGAATTCTTTATAGATCAAGTGTGATTGGACACACAAGGAATTTATCTTTGTTGCATATACTCTCAGTGTATATAAGGAGAATAAAGTACATTCATCAAGAATAAAAGATACAACACTTAGTAGTAGTCATAGGTTACTAATAAGCTATCAAATCATACTAGGAAACAAAAGAAAACATTATAAATTGAAAGATATAAGCAACATGGTTATAGTCATAAGTGGGAAGAGATAGTTACTAGGAAAGAGGTAGGTACTAGGAAGGAAGAGAAGAAGAATAGTAATACAGTCTTAGTAGATAATTTGATAGTGTTGTGTGGATTAGTTGTTTAGCAGAGTTATGGCATTTGGGGAAAAACTGTCCTTGTGTCTAGTTGTTCTGGTGTGCGGTGCTTGTACCATCATTTTGAGAGTAGAGGTTGAAACAATTTACGTCCAGGATGTGAGGGATCTGTAGATATTTTCACAGCCCTCTTTTTGACTCGTGCAGTCTGCAGGTCCTCAATGGAAGGCAGGTTGGTAGCAATTGTTTTTTCTGCAGTTCTAATTATCTGTTGAAATCTGCCATAACTACCAAACCAGACAGTTATGAAGGTGGAGATGATAGACTCAATAATTCCTCGGCAGAACAGAATCTGCATGGAACTGAATCTATTGTCTGTCCATCTGTCTCTCCTCCCTCCCTCCCCCCTCTTCCATCCATCCATCCATCCATCCATCCATCCATCCATCCATCCATCCATCCATCCATCTATCCATTGATCTCCTGGCTGTTTTTATAACTTAAGGAGAGAATATTGGAAGGCTTGCAATATTCCAAGCCAGATCTTCAAAGATTCTGAGTTCTTTAAGGCACCCAATTATGCTCTTGTGGTTCAAGTTGACTAATCTGTAAAATATTATACAATAATCCAATAGTCAGTTCACAAGAGTCTCTCTTGATGAGCATGATCCACAGCATTAGATATCTTGTGTGTGGTGTTGGGAAGCGATAGTGACTGGCTGTTTACTGAATCTGCCATTGCATACAATTAATAAAAAACCTATGAAATTCACGTTAAGTTCTATGTAGTCAATGCAGAAAATTTAAAGCAGTTCACCACATTTTCTTCATGGAACCTCCAGTTCTTTCTTTGTTACTTAAATCCCACTGTGCCCATTGCCCAGTGGTGGGAGTCAAATAAATTAACAACCGGTTCTCTGCCCTAATGATTTCTTCCAACAACCGGTTTGCCAAACTGCTCAGAAAGTTAATAACCGGTTCTCCTGAAGGGGTGCGAACTAGATGAATCTCACCAGTGCCATTGTCCACATCAAAACCTGCCACTAACACACTCCAGGTTAATCCTCTTTGCTCTCTTGAAGAACCTGCAGATGTCATCTAGGCAGGGTTACAGAGATTTGCTTCCTAATCATCCTTTCTCATTTAAAGTTGAATGTAAAGAGATTGCCGGTGTAAGCAAAGAACTTGCAATCCCAACCCTGAAAAATAAAAAAGAAACCAGATTGGAGAACACAAAAGGTAATTCATGGAGGTTAGTTGGCATCTTTATAAAAGCAGTATACCATTGTCTTAATCTAGGATAAGATTTGATCTCCCTGTTTAGTCTTCAACTCTGAGATTTCTTGATGGAAATCTATTGTAGCATCTAATCCTTGAATCAATATATTGTAAATCCCCATTGGGATCGCCATTGAAATCTGAAGATTGCTCTTATGTTAAAAAAAATACTCTAATCAGCATGGCTAATCTAAATGAATTTGTTTATTTTATTTATAATACAGTACAATACAATAGCAGAGTTGGAAGGGACTTTGGAGGTCTTCTAGTCCAACCCCCTGCCTAGGCAGGAAACCCTATACCATTTCAGACAAATGGCTATCCAACATCTTCTTAAAGACTTCCAGTGTTGGGGCAATCACAGCTTCTGAAGGCAAGCTGTTCCACTGATTAATTGTTCTAACTGTCAGGAAATTTCTCCTCAGTTCTAAGTTGCTTCTCTCCTTGATTAGTTTCCACCCATTGCTTCTTGTTCTATCCTCAGGTGCCTTGGAGAATAGTTTGACTCCCTCTTCTTTGTGGCAAGCCCTGAGATATTGGAAGACTGATATCATGTCTCCACTAGTCCTTCTTTCTCTTAAACTAGACATACCCAGTTCCTGCAACCGTTTTCGTAGGTTTTAGTCTCCAGTCCCCTAATCATCTTTGTTGCTCTTCTCTGCACTCTTTCTAGAGTCTCCACATCTTTTCTACATCGTGGTGACCAAACTGAATGTCGTATTCCAAGTGTGGCCTTCCCAAGGCATGATAAAGTGGTATTAACACTTCACGTGACCTTGATTCTATCCCTCTGTTTATGCAGCCTGTATATATTAAAGAAATTTACACACGTGCAAGTAACAAATAGGCTTAAAATACAGTGATATCTTGGTACTTAACGGCTTTGAAACTCATCAAATGTCGTACTCAGACTCATTGTGCATTGTGATATGAACATTTTGTCCCAGTATTCATCATTTGTTTGATACTCAATGGACTACCGTGTTTCCCTGAAAATAAGACTTATTTTCTTTTGACCCTTGAAATAAGCACTTGGCATTATTTTCAGGGAGGTCTTATTAGTTTTGAGGTGCAGGAGGTGGCGAGCGGGTCACCTCATGGCTGCTGCTGTGTTGCAATATTTTCAGGGAGGGCTTATTTTGGGGGAGGGCTTATTTTAGCACATGCGCTCAAAACCCCAATTGGGCTTATTATCCAGGGTGGCCTTATTTTCAGGGAAACAGGATACATAGAACTAGTCAGTATTGTCTGTCTTGTGACTCACTACATTATTCTTTATGGGAATAACTTGTCTTGCTACTCATCATTTTTGGTACTCATCATGCTTCCCGGAAGCAATTAATGATGAATACCAAGGTACCATTGTTTTGAAAAATCCACCATATAAAAAAAAAAGCTCATAACCCTCCCATCCCAGCAGTTTGACTTGTCACAGATGTTCACTAAAGCAGCAAACCTGAGATCTATATAATTACGTGTAAGGATTTCAAGAATGGCAAAGCCATATTATGAACATTATATACAGGAAAAGGAAATAGCAATAGCAATAGCAGTTAGACTTATATACCGCTTCATAGGGCTTTTAGCCCTCTCTAAGCGGTTTTCAGAGTCAGCATATTGCCCCCAACAATCCGAGTCCTCATTTTACCCACCTTGGAAGGATGGAAGGCTGAGTCAACCTTGAGCCGGTGAGATTTGAACAGCCGAACTGCAGAACTGGAGTCAGCTGAAGTAGCCTGCAGTGCTGCACTCTAACCATTGCGCCACCTCAGCTCATCAAGGGATGAGATTTAGCAGGAAAAAACAATGCACGTGTAAGGTCCAAATTGTATTTAAGTCATCCAAATGCACAAAGAGAGAGAATTAAGAAGAGGCTTGGAAACAGTAACAGCTTTTATTTTGGCCAAAGCAAAACAACTGGGTGGACAATTTTCACAGCATACAGGCAGAAAGCATGCAGGAAAAAGCCACACCTAGGAAAAGTGTGGCTAGGATCTTATACACTCATGTAGCCAATCAGAGATAAAAAATTTGTTACCCAACCCTGGCCCCCTGGTGCATGCCTTAAAGCATTTCTTGTAGCCCTGCACATCCATGCTCTTCTTATCAATGTTAACTCATACTGGTGCTGGTGCAGCAAAGAATAGGGGTCTGGGTACTTAACAACGCAGGTATTTGTCCAATGTTTCAACCCTGGCATTGAGATATGCACTGGGCTATTTTTTTAAAAAAAACAAGATAGCAGAATTACTAGCAGAAGCAATTCTTACAGAAGCAAAATAGCAAGTTAAACTAATTCTATTATATCTCTTTACACTGTAAAAATGAAGTCAAAGTATTCACTTGCTGGACCTTGCATTGGTCATAATTTTTAAAAAAAATAAACTTCTGTCTGCTTTCCAAATATGCAGTGAAATTGCGCATCACATTTTCCCACAAGCTAGTCCAGTCGTAGACATCTGTCTCAAGATGCACCAAATGTTTCTCGCTCTTTTTACACAGTGTCTATTGTCTACTATAATTTGCAATTTCTGTATTTTTAGTATTGCATCATTGAATATATTCTCCTTTCCTCAATCAGTTTCATTTCCCTTGTCTCCAATTATGTTGTCAGAGCTGTTTTAAAGTTGTTTCAGCATTCCCTGAGTTTGGCATTTGCGGTGAAACAGATCAACTCAAACCCAAGATTCTTATCTAATGTTACCCTGGGATTTTTCATCCGTGACAACTATTTTGATGCCCGGCTGACTTACCATTCCACATTGGAACTGCTCTTCCGATCTGAACAGTTGGTTGTCAACTACAGATGTGACATCAAGGAGAATCTGATTGTGGCCATTATTGGTGGATTCGGTGCTGATATCTCATTCTTCATGTCAGATATCATAAGTCTTTATAAAATCCCCCAGGTATGATACAATATGAATTGACATGCATGAAAACCCATCCATGTGGCAAAATTGTAAGGAATTGGAAACAATCATGTACCAAGTAGAGGTTAGATTCCAGTGGTGATAATAGTTAACAACAGGTTCTCTGCCCTAATGACCAGCTGGGTAGGTGTGGCTGGGTGGTCATGTGACTGGGTGGGTGTGGCCAACTCAACGCCACTCACATTGAGGGGCACTTCATCTCGCCCAGCCTCTTGTGACTGTGGGGATGCTTCAAGTGTGAAAAACAGTCATAAGTCACTTTTTTCAGCTGATCATTTTATTAAGAACTCCAGCACGGGAGTATTTCCTCAGAACAGCAGTGTAAAAAGGTTAAAACAACCCTTCCCCTTTAAGAAAGTCAAGTCCCTAATGAAGCAAAGTACCAGCAAAGGGGGAAAATATTCTGGAGAAACTCAGATGACAGTACGTCTGGGTGTACTGCCAAGAACCTTTAGCTGTTACAATGTAATAAGGCTTAACTAAGAGGTAGTTTTTATAAGCAGGACAATAAAGATTAGGCTAGAAACAACATAGAAGGCACCTTCTATGCCTTCCTTACAGGATTAGACCTGTAAAGTGGGGAGAAAATGAATTTCTTCCAACCACCAGTTCTCTGACCTGCTCAGAAAGTTAACAAATGGTTCTCCCAAATAGGCACAAACCGCTGAATCCCACCAGTGTTAGATTCTGCTTGAATGAGGCATAGAAGGTCTTGATGAAAGTTGGGAGATAAAATAGAGCCATATTTGATGCATTGCATTGCAGAAGGTAAGAACGTATGGTCCTGATTTTGGTGTAAATCCATTCTGATCCATGATAGTTAACTGGTGACTATGTCCATCACTGTGTCTCAGCCAAATCTATGTGTTTGCTTAGACTCTGTATATATGTGCTCTTGACTACCTGAACAAGAGGCAAGATATGGATCTAACAAAGAAATCAATAATAGCAATAGCAATAGCAGTTAAACTTATATACCGCTTCATAGGGCTTTCAGCCCTCTCTAAGCAGTTTATAGAGTCAGCATATTGCCCCCAACAATCTGGGTCCTCATTTTACCCACCTCGGAAGGATGGAAGGCTGAGTCAACCTTGAGCCGGTGAGATTTGAACAGCCAAACTGCAGAACTGCAGTCAGCTGAAGTAACCTGCAGTGCTGCATTTAACCACTGTGCCACCTTGGCTCCCTAATGGTCACAAAAGGTAATGGTCACAAAATATATTTGGAATTGAAAAGAGAATCCCATGTAAGGAAAGAGTTTGGGGAAAAATGCACATATCTGTTCTTTAAGAAAATACATTTGGGTATCCTACTCGAGAAATATAATATTATATATATATATATATATATATATATATATATATATATATATATATATATATATATATATATATATATATATATATATATATATATATATATATATATATATATATATATATATATATATATATAATACACTTTTACATGTGGTAACAGCAGTGAGAATGGTGTATGCACAAAACTGGAAAAATATTTTCATTTTATTATATTTCTCGAGTAGGATGAAAATATACACATAGAGGAAAATGTAATAAAGGACATAAAATGTGCTGAAATGGATATATTAACATTGAAAATTATGGATAAGGAGGAAACAGAATATTTTTTTAACTTGGGAATTATTTTATAAATGGTTAGAAAATAGGAGCAAAAGTTAGAAATTTAGAATCAAGGAAGATACGTAAATAAAAATGAAGGGAATCTGCAAGTAAATAATGAATATTGAATAATGAGGATAAGTAAACATTATGATTAATAGACTTGGATGATAATCTGGTCACAAATGTGATGGTTACCTGATGTTTATAATGCTTGATCTTATTAACTAAATATAAATAAAACCAAATAGAGCGTTTAATTAAATAATGGAAAATGTTTAATAAGGATATGTGAAGAATATGGTGAATAGATTTTGAGAATAATAGTTTCCAGTTTATTGGTATTTGTATGCCACCCACTCCCAGGGGACTCTGGGTGGCTTACAGAGAAACAAGGGAATTAAAGTTAAAAATAGAAATATAAACATTTTAAAAATACACAACATACATACACTTAAAATGGGGCTGGATCTTGATCAACAGCCCCAGGCCTGTCAGAACAGCCAGGTCTTAGTGGCTTTACGGAAGGCCGGAAGAGTAGTGAGGGTCCGGATCTCTATGGGGAGATCATTCCATAGGGCCAGTGCAGCAACAGAGAAGGCCCTCCCCCGGGGGGTCGCCAGCCGACATTGACCCGCTGATGGTACCCGGAGGAGGCCCAATCTGTGTGATCTAATCAGTCTTTGGGAGGTAAATGGCAGGAGGCGGTCTCTCAGGTAGCCAGGTCCTAAACCAGTAACAACTAGCACCTTGAAGTGTGTCCGGAGACCAATGGGAAGCCAGTGCAGCTTGCGGAGGATAGGTGTAACATGGGTGTTTCTAGGAACACCCATTATCGCTCGTGCGGCTGCATTCTGGACCAACTGCAGTCTTCGAGTACTCTTCAAGGGCAGCCCCATGTAGAGCGTGTTACAGTAATCCAGTCTTGAGGTGACGAGGGCGTGAGTGACCATCCGAAGGGCCTCCCGGTCCAGATAGGGTCGCAACTGGTGCACCAGGCGAACCTGGGCAATGACCCTCCTGGTCACAGCCAACAAATGATGTTCTAACATCAGCCGTGGATCCAGGAGGACTCCCAAATTATGAGCCCTCTCTGAGGGGCGTATAACTTCGCCCCCAGGCTAAGAGATGGAATAACTGGACCATCCTTGGGAGGGAGCATCAATAGCCACTCAGTCTTGTCAGGATTGAGTGCAAGCTTGTGATAGCTACTGTATGTATAAGAGTTATTATTTGTCTTTAAAAGAGATTATACCCAGTCAATATACTGCCATTGTGGAAATGGAAATTTTATATATAACAAAAAAAATGTATAATAAAAATAATATTAAAAGAAAAAAGAGAAAGTACATTTCTCAGGTTAGTTGAGGCACTCCAACCAGAAGAACCAACTGCACATTTTATTTTAGCTCGCTTATGGCTCCTTTGCTCCAAAGAAGCATGAAGCAAAGATGGCTGCTCCCTTTTACCACATGGCTCCCAACGAAAGCCTTCAGCTTGTGGGGATCATCCATTTGCTGAAGCACTTTGGATGGACGTGGGTTGGCCTCTTAATTCTGGATGACGACAGTGGAGACAATTTCCTTGAAGCCCTGGACCCACTTTTTTCTGAGAACAGGATCTGCGCTGCTTTTGTGGAGAGAATGCCCAAGCAAGCCTTTTTTTCTATGTTTCAAAATGAAATTGTGGATAGGATAAATATTTATTGGCTGGACATCAAAATCAACACCTTCCTCTTCTATGGGGAAAGCACCACAGCAATGCTCCTGTTTATGTTCCTTAAATATACATTTTCTTTGAAACTATTGGGGAAGATGTGGATTCTAACAGCTCAAATGGATTTGACCTTAACGAGTCTTCACAGACCGTCAGATCTGCAAATATTTGATGGAGCAATTTCCTTTGCTATTCATTCCAATGAACTTCCAGGTTTTGGAGAATTCCTTAGGGACATCAAACCATTCCAGACCCAACGAGATAGTTTGTTGAAAGAGTTCTGGGAACAAGGCTTTGATTGCTTTTTTTCAGGAAGTAATAAACCAGCGGAAAGTGATGAGGCATGCACTGGGAAGGAAGACCTAAATCACCTTCCCCGGCATTTATTTGAAATGACTGGCCACAGTTACAGTATCTACAATGCAGTCCATGCTGTAGCACATGCTCTTTATGGTATGAACATACATACATCCAAATATAAAAGAGTAGCTGAAAGTATGAGGAACGAATTTCAAGATCAAGCGACATGGAAGGTAATAACTAGTGAATCAAAGTTCTTCATTGTCAGCATAAGAATAGAACAGAGCAGAACAGAGAATAGAATAGAATAGAACAGCATAGCATAGCATAGAATAGAATAGAATAGAATAGAATAGGACAACAATGAGTAGAGTAGGGTAGGGTAAGGTAGGGTAAGGTAGGGTAGGGTAGGATAGGGTAGGGTAGGCGTAGGGTAGGGTAAGGTAGGGTAAGTTAGGGTAGGGTATGGTAGGGTAGGGTAGGGTAGAGTATGGTAGGGTAGGGTATGGTAGGGTAGGGTAGGGTAGGGTAGGGTAGAGTAGAAGTGTATGATAGGATAGGACAGGACAGGACAGGACAGAATACAATCCCAAAATCGGAAGAGCTGAAGAAGCTTCTTGGATGAGAAGCGAAGCATCTTCAAAGAAAAACGGGAAAGTTTAGTTTGCGTCTTGAAAAAGCACCTTCGGTCTTCATAGAAATGGCTTGTTCATATTATTATGAAAAAGCAAGAAGCTGTGATTTGATGTTAATGCCTTATTTTACTGTAACAGAGAGGGTCGGAAGACAATGCTTCTTTTTCTTTCTCGTCTTTCCTCACTTCTCTTTCCCCTTTCTGCCCCTACTGTTTTTCTATTTACTTTGCATTTTGTGTTTTATAATACTTGATTACTCAATAAAAATGAAAAAGCACCTTTGGGACAACCATGACCTGGATGACTGAGATTCTCTATAGACATCTAGCAATAGAGTAGAATAGATTAGAATAGGATAGAATAGAATAGAATATAGGAATAGAGTAGAATAGAATAGAATAGAATGGAATGGAATATAGGAATAGAGTAGAGTAGAATAGAATAGAATATAGGAATAGAGTAGAGTAGAATAGCAATAGCAGTAGCAGTAGACTTATATACCGCTTCATAGGCCTTTCAGGCCTCTCTAAGCGGTTTACAGAGAGTCAGCATATTGCCCCCAACAATCTGGGTCCTCATTTTACCCACCTCGGAAGGATGGAAGGCTGAGTCAACCCTGAGCCGGTGAGATTTGAACCGCTGACCTGCTGATCTAGCAGTAGCCTGCAGTGCTGCTTTTAACCACTGCGCCACCTTGGCTCTAGAATAGAATAAAAATAGAATAGAATAGAATAGAATAGAATAGAATATAGGAATAGAGTATAGTAGAATAGAATAGAATAGAACAGAATAGAATATAGGAATAGAGTGGGGTAGAGTATAGTAGAATAGAATAGAATATAGGAATAGAGTAGAGTAGAGTAGAATAGATTAGAATAGAATAGAGTAGAATAGAGTAGAATGGAATAGAGTAGAATAGAATTCTTTATTGAAAAGAAAGTCTTTATTGACTGCACACAAAATTAATTTGTCTCTGGTGCCTATGCTCTCAATGTACACAGAAACAATAAAGTAATATACTCATAAAATATCAATAGGAGAAGGTAGTAGAAAAGATGAGAAGGATAATAATAATGCAGCCCTACTACATGTGGAAATATCCTTAGACATAAGACAGTGCTGTGGAAATTAGATGTTCAGGAGAGTGATGGCACAAGGCAAAATCTATATTTGTGCCTAGCTGTTTTGGCATACAATGCCCAATAGCAGCATACTGAAGGGGTGCATTGAAACAGTTTATGTCCCAGTTGTGAGAAGTCTATAGATATTTCCTCAGCCCTGCTTCTGACTTGCACAATGTGTAGGTCCTCTATAGAAGGCAGGCTGGTTGCAACAATCCTAACTATATCCATTGAAGTCTTTACCTGTCCTGTTTGGCTGCTGTACCAAACCAGACAGTTATAGAAGTACAAATAATTACTGCATGTATTACTTCCTTTTTCTCAAATTAGTGAGCAGGCTTTGTATAAAAGGACCCAGATTGTTGGGGGCAACATGCTATGTAAAGCCACTTAGAGAGGGCTGTAAAGCACTATGAAGCGGTATATAAGTCTAAGTGCTATTGCAAAAGCCGCTTACTCAGTTCTAGAAATCGGTTGAAACGGAACATTGATAGAATTCTCTTCATTTAAGCAAGACAATGATATGATCTACTATGACAAAACAATTCACATTGTCCCGAACCATGGGTCAATGTTGCAGAGGTGTCTTCTCTGCCCTTCCCAGCAGTAATGGCTGAAGGTCTTCTGTTTTAGGTGGCTATGACACAAATATGGCATTCAAGTTGGGTGTTCAAGGCACCCAACTTGACATACCTTCAGCCTCATGTTCACCAATCTGGTGATGATCTTGCCAAGGCTGGATGGAGCATGGATTCAAGATAGCAGAAGTGGACTCTCTTCACAGATTGAAGCCAACAGCCTGTTCTGACCCCCCCTCTTCATACACCAAAGCACGTCGAGACAAAGATACTTCAAGGATTTATTAACACACAGACTAGACCTTGGCAGAAATCCAGCACAGACTAACCTTGGCAGCAATCCAGCCTGCCAAGCTAGCCACGATAGCGTCTCCAGCTCTTAGTAAATACATTGATTCCTGCGATGAGAGTGTGGAAAGTCATTCCTTTTATAGTCTTGAGAGGAGCCTAATTACCACCAGCTGAGTTCAATTATCTCCTGTAACTGCGTAACTATTCTTTACGCCTATTAGCCCTCCATTGCCGGGCATCCAGGACCAACTCCCTTGTCTCCTCCCCACTGCTCCAATGCATGATGTCAGGATCACACTCCCTTGTCTCCTCCCCACTGGTCCATGGCTCAGGTGCCTCCTGGTGGCCAACCAGCCTCTCTGCACCTTGCTCGGAGTCGGAACCCTGTTCAGGGTCCCCCACATCCTCCAGAGCCGACTCATAGGGCCCCTCGCTGTCGGAGTCTGGTGGCAGCTCCAACGGCTCCTGCTGGGCCACAACACCAGCCTTACTCATATTTTTGCAGGAAACGATCAAGAGGGAATTTCAATGGAGGAAACCTGAAGCAACATGAGTGTCTCATTTCAAACTTTCAAGGTCCTAGCTTTACAAAGCAGCTACTAAAGGGGCATTTTGAACCTTGAAAGCAATGTGTCCAGTCCTAGTCACCAGAAAATGAGGCACTGGAAAAGGTTGAAAGATGAGTGACTTTGTAGCTTAAATATTATGAGGTTAAATGAACCGAGTAGGAGCTAAAGAAGCTAAAGCATAGGGCAACTTGATAACAGATTTTCAGAGGTTGAAGGACTGTTAGCTAGAAGAACGTGTGGGTTTATTCTCCATAACATCTGAGGGAACCCGAAGAGTTTGTCCGTCTGAGTAATTTCTATGACTATAAGTCCCCATATTTTCCTCTGCTTTGCAACTTAATTTCCAGTACCAAAAGATAGCTCTCATAGGTAAGGTCAGATGTCAAAAAAAAGGAACAGAAATGCTTGCTTCCAAATCTTATGATCAAGTCTTCAATGGATTGGATTTTGATATCGTTCAGCTCCAGAAGTCATGCTCAGCTCTGATGTGTCTTATTTTACATTTAAATTTTACGTTTGTGGATGGTGATGTAGGTATCCGGTACAAACCATTATGATATCAATATGGTAAAATGTGATTTATGACACACCCTGGGGTTAGGGTTAGGCTGTAAATTTCATGGGTCAGAGCTGGCTTCACTTGGATACATGCTGACATGTTGCTTCTAATAAATAATTGGATTTCTTTTGAAGCTTGGCTCGAGGCTCATGATTTAATTAGGTCATCTGTCGGAACTCTGACAGCCATATTTTTTTCTCTTGTGAAAACCCATAACGGTCAATTTTGCAAGTCCTAGTTAAAACTGATTGATAGAAAACTCATATCAATTTCATTTCTATAGATATAATTTTCAGAAATATAAATTTCTTGATGTTATCCATTGTTCCCCCCCCTTCTTTTTTCCTGTCCTTTTAATTTAGCTTCACTGGTTTCTTCAAGGCCTTTCATTTAATAATTCATTTGGAGAAACCGTATCCATCAACCACCATGGAGAAGTGCTTTCTGGATTTGATATTTCAAATGTGATCATGTTGCCAAACAACTCCTACCGGAAAGTGAAAATTGGAAAGATGGATCCCAAAGCAATCGAAGGAGAACAATTTGTGATTCATGAACATTTAATTGTGTGGCACAAAGATTTTGAGCAGGTATGGAGTTTTAAGTACCTGTATTTTCCCCAAAATAAGACACTGTCTTATTTGTGTTTTCCCGAATATAAGACCCTGTCCACCGTGAGCCTCGGTGGTGTAATGGTTAGAGTGAAATACTGCAGGCTACTTCTGCTTACTGCCGGCTGTCTACAATTTGGCACTTCAAATCTCACCAGCCTCAAGGTTGACTCAGCCTTCCATCCTTCGAAGGTGGGTAAAATGAGAATCCAGATTGCTGGGGGCAATATGCTGACTCTGTAAACCTCTTAGAGAGGGCTGCAAAGCACTATGAAGCAGTATATAAGTCTAAGAGTTATTGCTATTGTTTTTCCTCCTGGATTATCAACAGGTCTTGCCCCGTTCAGTGTGTAATGACCCCTGTCCTGCTGGCTCTCAGAAGAAAAAGAAAGAAGGCGAAAAATTTTGTTGCTATGATTGTGATCCATGTTCTGATGGGAAGATGTCAAACATGTCAGGTAAATTATTCTATATTTTATTCTACTCTCTTCTGTTCTCTTTGGTTCTGTTTTGTTATCTTCTGCTCTTCTCTTCTCTTCTCTTCTCTTCTCTTCTCTCTTCTCTTCTCTTCTCTTCTCTTCTCTTCTCTTCTCTTCTCTTCTCTTCTCTTCTCTTCTCTTCTCTTCCCTTCCCTTCCCTTCCCTTCCACTCCACTCCACTCCACTCCACTCCACTCTACTCTATGATATCTTACATTTTTTCACTGTAAAATTCACCAAATGGTAAATTATTTTTATTTACTGATGGTGCTGCATCTACATGTCAGATAAATTGTTTTCTGTTTTAATCCACCCAACTCCATTCCACTCTATTCACTATTGTTCTATTCTATTCTAATCTGTCCTGTCCTGTCCTGTCCTGTCCTGTCCTGTCCTGTCCTGTCCTATCCTATCCTATCCTATCCTATCCTATCCTATCCTATCCTATCCTATCCTATCCTATCCTATCCTATCCTACTACTCTACTCTACTCTACTCTACTCTACTCTACTCTACTCTACTCTACTCTACTCTACTCTACTCTACTCTATCGATGACATCTTACATTTTTCACTGCAAAATTCACCAGTTGGTAAATTATTTTCATTTACAGATGGTGCTGATTTGCTTGCTTCATTTATTCCAATATTAATTCTCATACTAGAAGATTTCAGTTGGCTGGAAACAAAAGTTCCAGTAATACCCCAGTGAAAAGCTTTCAGCAAATTCCTAAAATGAACAAAAAGAACATTAGATTGAGGACAACTAGTGAGGAGGGAATGATTAAAGTATTGCAGGAGTGTGCAGAGGGGATGCAATCACTGAGATTTATTCCTGATTGGACATTGTACTTGATGCAAGTTCAGAGAAGATTCCTTGGGATAATTCTTACATGATTATTTAGGAACAGTTCAAGCCTGTTGGAGCTGAGGAAGTGGAGAAGGTTCTTAGGATTGTGAGCTTAATCACCTGTTTCCTAGATCAATGCCCAACTTGGGTTGTAAAAGTAGCCCAAAGACAAACAGACAGACAACCAGAGGGAGGGGAGATGTGGGGGGAGAGAGACAGACAGACAGACACATGGACAGACAGAGAGAGACATAGAGAGAGAGAGAGAAAGGGAGAGACACACAGAGACATACACAGAGAGGCAGAGAGACACACAGAGACACACAGAGAGGGGCAGAGAGACACACAGAGAGAGGCAGAGAGAAACAGAGTGAGACATAGAGAGAGAGACAGAGAGAGACACACAGAGGCAGAGAGAAACACACAGAGAGACAGAGAGACACACACAGAGAGAGAGAGAGAGAGAGACAGAGAGAGACACACAGAGAGACAGAGAGAGACAGAGATATTGAAACCCAGAGAAAAAAAGTAAAGTTTGACCACATGATTGATGTCCAATACCATGCTTTGTCATCCATGCAATAGATATGACACCATTTGAAAATGTGCCCGATTTCAGTAGCAGTGTTTTAAAAAATAAAAGAGCTTCAATCAAACCTTTGTGCTTACTATTTGGCATTTTGAAATACCCCTCGTATGCCTCCATGCCGAAGACTTGGAAAAGGAAAGACTGAAGAAATCTTACGGTGCTCACAAAGTGTGATTACCACTAACACAGAATATTCCTACCTCAATAGCTTATTTTTATTCTCATCTAATGATCAAGTCCAGTCCTTTTCAAAGTGAACTACATTAACAAGAGGGGATTCAAATCTGAGAATTCTGAAATCAAAATTCTGAGCTTTGTAGGGTGGACTTTGCGTGGTTACCTTTGAAAAGTATTGATCTAATCCAGTGGTTCCCAAACTTGGCAACTTTAAGACTTGTGGACTTCAACTCCCAGAATTCTCCAGCTAGCTCTTCTGGCTGGAGAATTCTGGGAGTTGAAATCCACAAGTCTTAAAGTTGCCATGTTTGGGAACCACTGATCTAATCTAATATTTCACTTGGTGCTGCATCTATCATGATGATTAGATTCCATATTTCATAGCCTTTGTCTTATTTGCAGACACAATTGCCTGTTCTGAATGTCCAGAAGATCAATATCCAAGTAAGGACAAAGTTCGATGCATCTCCAAAATCATAACTTTCCTAGCTTACGAAGAAGCTTTAGGGATCAGTTTAGTTGTGGTTGCTGTTTTATTTTCAATCATTACCATGATCATACTTGGAATATTTATCAAGTATAAGGACACCCCTATTGTTAAAGCTAACAACAAGGACCTCACCTACACTCTCCTCATCTCCCTTCTGCTTTGCTTTCTCTGCTCTTTTCTCTTTGTTGGAAAACCTCTCCAATTGATTTGCTTCCTGCGACAATCCGTGTTTGGCATTATCTTCTCTGTGGCCATTTCTTCTGTGTTGGCCAAAACCATCATGGTCATTGCAGCGTTCATGGCCACCAAACCAGGCTCTGGCATGAGAAAATGGTTGGGGAAAAGACTGTCCATCTTAATTGTTTTTTCTGGCTCCTTCATTCAAGCAGGCATTTGTCTTGGGTGGATGATCAATTCTCCCCCGTTTCCAGAACTTAACATGAAATCAGTGGCTGAAGAGATCATAGCAGAATGTAACGAAGGGTCTGTTGTGATGTTTTATCTTGTCTTGGGCTACATGGGGTTTCTGTCTGTGGTCAGCTTCATGGTGGCTTTCCTGGCTAGGAACCTGCCCGACACATTTAATGAAGCCAAGTTTATCACTTTTAGCATGCTGGTGTTTTGTAGTGTTTGGTTGTCTTTTGTTCCCACCTACTTGAGCACCAAAGGAAAGTATATGGTAGCTGTGGAGATCTTCTCCATCTTAGCCTCTAGTGCTGGGTTACTGGGATGTATCTTCTTCCCCAAATGCTATATTATTTTGCTGAGACCTGAGCTCAACAGCAAAGGACAACTTGTAAAAATTAAACATTTTTGACTATTAAAGCAACTTAGAACTGAGAATAAATTTCCTGACAGTTAGAACAATTAATCAGTGGAACAGAATTTGCCTCCAGAAATTGTGAATGCCCCAACACTGGAAGTCTTTAAGAAGATGTTGGATAGCCATGTGTCTGAAATGGTATAGGGTTTCCTGCCTAGGCAGGGGCCTGGACTAGAAGACCTCCAAGGTCCCTTCCAACTCTGCTATTGTATTAAATGGTAGCTGCATATATTTCTACTGTATTATTGTATTGTATTATTGTATTACTGTGAAATGGAAATGTTAATCCTTTTCTAAGAATAAAGCAAGGTTTATTAGCTCCAGCAATTTTACTGTTATTTTATATGTATAACTGTTCAACAGTGTTTGCTATTCATATAATAATCTAAATAGTAACAGCATTTAGACTTATATACTGCTTCATAGTGCTTTTCAGCCATGTCTAACCAGTTTTCAAAGACAGAATATTGCCCACACAATCTGGATCCTCATCTCACCAACCTTGGAAGGATAGAAAGCTGAGTCGATTTTGAGCCAATCGAACTACTGGCCATGAGCAGAGTTAGCTTGCAATACTGCATTCTAATCACTTCCTCACCACAACTCCTCCTTATGAAAAAAAAAAGGAAAATAAAATCTTTCACTGTATTATGAATGATTCTGCTTTTAATCAAGTGTTTTCTTTTGTTTGGATTATTTCAATGGGCAATTGGATCTTCTTCAAAAGAGATGTGTTTATTAACTGGGGAAAAAAGTACTATCTGGTTAATATAATTTGGCTTTTATCATCCTGAAGCAGAGAAGAGAAAAAAGGAAGGGAATTGGGAGGGGGGTAGAGAAAGAAAATGTTATAAAGAAAGAGCTTCCAATCTTCTTAGCAGCAGTTACAAGTAAATCATAAATATAGGCCAGTCGTCAAGTGCCTGAGTTTGAATCATATGACCATGGGCAGAAGTGATATTCAGCAGGTTCTAACCAGTTCTGGAGAACCAGTACCAGAAATTTTGAGTAGTTTGGAGAACTGGTAAATGCCATCTCTGATTGGCCCCGTCCCCAACTATTCTGTGCCTCCTGAGTCCCAGCTGATTGGGAGGGAATGGAAATTTTGCAATAATCTTCCCCTGGAGTGGGGAGGGAATGGAGATTTTGCAGTATCCTTCCCCTGGAGTGGAGAGGGAATGAAGATTTTGCAGTATCCTTCCCCTGCCACACCACCAAGTCACTAGCAATAGCAATAGCAGTTAGACTTATATACCGCTTCATAGGGCTTTCAGCCCTCTCTAAGTGGTTTACAGAGTCAGCATCCGGGTCCTCATTTTACCCACCTCGGAAGGATGGAAGGCTGAGTCAACCCTGAGCCGGTGAGATTTGAACAGCCGAACTGCAGAACTGCAGTCAGCTGAAGTAGCCTGCAGTGCTGCATTTAACCACTGCGCCACCTTGACTCCCACCAACCCACACATACAGAACCAGTAGTAAACATGTTTGAATCGCACCACTGACCATGGGGGTACTGCAATATTTGTGAGTACAAGGACCAGTTGTAAATTACTTTTTTTCAGTGTCATTGTACTGAATGGATGACAGTTCTGTGTTTTTGTAGGGCATGCTGAATTTATAGGATTATGCACGATTTCCTAACTCTTGTTATTGTTAGTCATGAAGTCATATCCAACCCATTGCAATCCCATGGACAATGTTCCTCCAGGCCTTCCTGTCTTCTACCACCCTCTGGAGTCCATTTAAGCTCACACCAACTGCTTTGGTGACTCTATCCAGCCACCTCATTCTCTGTCATCCCCTTCTTATTTTACCCTCAATCTTTCCCAGCATCAGGCTCTTCTCCAATGAGTCCTTCCTTCTCATTAGGTGGCCAAAGTATTTGAGTTTCATCTTCAGGATCTGGCCTCCTAAAGAGCAGTCAGGGTTGATCTCCTCTGGGACTGACTGGTTGGATCGCCTTGCAGTCCAAGGGATTCACAGGAGTCTTTTTCAGCACCATAGTTGAAAGGCCTCAATTCTTTGGTGCTCAGCCTTCCTTATGATCCAATTTTCACAGCCATCCATTGCTTTTTAGTATACTGTCTAGATTTGCCATAGCTTTCCTCCCCAGGAGCAGCCTCTTTTAATTTCTTGGCTGCTTTAAGGTGGGCTAAAAGGCCCAATTGCGAACCATAGTTCTATAGGCAATGTTTAATATCAAATGCTCTGATCAAAGCTGAGGTTTTGCACCATTAAGCAGAAAACAATTGCTGACAGTTGCTGAAGAAAGCAAGATGTATTTTTACACTTCTGGGAACAAGTCGACCCAGACAGGGAGTTTCCTGCCATCTTGCAAGATGTGTCCTGTTTATGTCGCTTATGTCACCCACTCATGATCTATAGGGTGCTGACTATGTATATTGTAAGAATAGCAATTGTTGGCCATCTGGCATAGACAGTTTTTGGTTCCTCTCATTACCTTATATGCTTAAACTCTGCCTCTATAGATGATGACGTGATTTGCACTATAAATGTATGGCTTTAAGAACCCTTCGGGGTTCAAACTTCTTATGCTGATTTGGCATGTTTGAACCTGCGCATTCAATAAACTTTTCCTATATTGCATCGCTTGGCTTTCTGGTCTCTTGATTCTACAACATTTTCTGGCACCCCAGATGGGACAGAGAAGCTAAGGCAATATTTTGCTGAGGGCCACTTTGCCCCGTTGGGGTGTGGGGCTGCTGCTCCTTGGCTTCCAGGCGCCTCGGGTCTTCTTTTGCCCCGGGAAGCAACAACAGCAGCCCAACTCCTCCAAGGGGGACACGCATCGTGAGTCCAAGAACCCTGCAAGCTTAGGAAAAGAGCTGTGGTGTTTCCTGGCCGGGATCCGTGGGGAGAAGACGTCTCAGGCGAGTATTCTACTAATTGTATTGTACCTATCGGGTCTTCTTTTGCCCCGGGAAGCAACAACAGCAGCCCAACTCCTCCAAGGGGGACACGCATCGTGAGTCCAAGAACCCTGCAAGCTTAGGAAAAGAGCTGTGGTGTTTCCTGGCCGGGATCCGTGGGGAGAAGACGTCTCAGGCGAGTATTCTATTAATTGTATTGTACCTATCTCGTTTGAAGATAGAAGAGGGGGCCTGATCACCCCCCTGGACTCGGGACGGCGTTCCTAATGAAGTCCGTATAGGTTGTGTGGGTGGTTAAACCAGCGCATTTCCTGCAGGTGGCCATTGAGTTCCGGCTTCTGGGGCCTCAGGTCGCTGGTAGTGTGTTAGATATGGGTGGGGGTAGCAGCGTGCCCAGCAGACCGCTGGACTGCATGCTTAAGGGGTTTGATTCATATTTTAACCACACTGAATATAGAGTCCCTTACCCGAAATTGACCAGGGATAGGCTTATCTACTTGTGTCAGAACCAGTGGCCGCATATGGGGGTAGGATGGCCAATGGGAGGAACATTTCAGAACCAAATTATAGATGATTTAACTTCTTTAATTGCTGCAAACGAAGAACGCTATCCCAATCAGTTCCCATATATAGATCAGTGGGGAGATGCAGTCGCAGGACAGGCAGATGAATTATTACAGTGTCAGGCTGAAATGGTCCGTCTGTGTGTGGTGAGACCGAAGGAAAAGGGGAAGTTAAGGTCAGCTCCCAGACGTACAATAAAAATAGCAACTCCAGAGACAAGAGAGTCAGAGAAGAAAAGGATTTTTGCCCAGGATGAAGAGGAACTCTTCAGACCTCCTCCTCCCTATGCCTCAGCACCTGTAGGTATTGTTGTGCCCCAGGCTATGGGTGTTGCTGCAGCGGATGGTGGAGATAAAGGAAGTGCTGGGGGAACAGGGGATCCCCAGGCAACAGGAGCGGTAGTGAGGAGAAAAGAGCCCAGGGATGGTGGTTCAGGGGCTACAGGAATTAGGAGAGAAGGACCAGTAACTAGAAGGTTGGGAGTGGAAAGGGCGAAAGCCGAGAAAGAGGAAAGTACATTGTTAGAGGAAAAGGAAGGACTCTTTCCGTTAAGAGTATCAGAACAACAGGTGGGCGTGGACGCCCAAGGAGATCCTGAATACCGCCCTTGTTTTCAATATATCCCTTTTTCAACTACGGATTTATTGAATTGGCGGAAGCATTTTGGTCCGCTGTCCGTGAAGCCCACGGAAATGACAGATTTGTTTCAAACCATTATGCATAGTCATAACCCCAATTGGCGAGATATACAACAGCTGTTAACTACGTTGCTGACAGCAGAGGAAAGAGAGAAATGTAAAGCAGGAATGCGAGAGGTTTTTAGAGAACGTTACCATACAGAGGCAGATAGGGCTCAGAAACTTTTGGAAGAAGCACCGGAACGGGATCCTGGATGGGATCCTAAAGTAGCCGGTGACCTGGCAAAGATACAAACATACCAAACCCTGATAGTGGCAGCTCTCAAGAAGGCAGGAAAGCCCCCTGTGAATTTGTCTAAACCCTCGCTGGTTATGCAAGGAGCAGATGAGAGTCCAGAAGCATTCCTTCAGAGATTAATTGAGGCTTATGAGTTGTACACTCAAATGGACCCAAGAGCCCCAGAGAATGTAAGGATGCTGAATGAAAGATTTATTGCGCAAAGTGCATTGGACATTCGTAAGAAATTGCAAAGGTTAGAGGGAGCATTAGGAAAGAACACCACTGAATTGGTGGAGGTGGCTAGAAAAGTGTATGTTAATAGGGATAAGGTTGAGAAAAAGGATAAAGATGACCGTATGCATAAGAAGACGGAGTTGTTGGCGTTGGCCTTACAGGGAGGAAGGGCAGGCTTGGGGCCGAATCAATGTGCCCATTGTGGATCTGAAGGACATTGGCAGAGGGAGTGTCCAAAGAGGCTAGCTCCTAGGGGACGTGGAGTGCTTAGGGGTCCGCCCGGGCGACGCCCGCTGGGCCGCAGCATGGCAGGTCGAGGAATGACTGGGCGAGGGATGATGACAGGACAAGGGGGGCCACCCAGACATCCAGGTCGTGGATGGGGGTCGCAACCAAGAGGAAGAGGGTTTGATGCTCAGGTAACTGCAGGAATAGAGGGTATCGGACTAGCCGGAGTCGGTTGGTCAGATTGACGGGGACCTGGCTTGGAGCAGACTCCCCCCGAGCCAATGGATACTCTAAATATTGGGGGTCAGCAGACTACTTTTTTAGTGGATACAGGGGCTGGACGATCAGTGATAAACAACCCAATAACTACCCCTGGTCCATACCAAATTCAAGTACAAGGAGTGTCTGGACAAGTCGTGGGACGTCAAGTCTTAAAACCAGTCACCTGTACTTTTAAGGGGTCCGAAATTCAACATGAGTTCCTGTATATACCTGAATGTCCTGTCCCATTGTTAGGAAGGGATTTGTTGAGTAAGTTAGGAGCTACTATTTCCTTTGATGAGGGAAAGCAGTACCTCACTGTGAGTCACCGGCCAGATGAAATGTGGAGGTTGATGGTGGTTAGGACTTCTGAGGAAGATTGTCTGGACATATGGAGGGAATTTGATGTACCGGGATTATGGGCGGAGGATAACCCTCCGGGATTTGCAGCACATCACCCCCCTATTATTGTAGAATTGAAGCCCCTGGCAGCTCCTGTTCATATTGGACAGCAGCGACCCTATTGGAGGGAAGCCATCCTGTCCATATACGACTGTATTTTAACATACTTAGATGCTGGGGTGTTAGTCCCTATTCAATCCCCATGGAACACCCCAATCTTGCCTATCCTAAAGCCAGATGGGTCTTTCAGACCAGTGCAGGATTTGCGCGTGGTTAATGAAAGGACAGTCACAATTCACCCATCTGTGTCTAATCCATATACTCTACTCAGCCTCATCCCGCCTGATGCTGAATGGTTTTCAGTGATTGATTTAAAGGATGCCTTCTTTACTATACCCATTCATCCTGTTAGCCAGCCGTTGTTCGCTTTTGAATGGGAAAATCCGTACACCGGAACAAGGAGCCAATATACCTGGACAAGGTTACCTCAGGGGTTCAAAAATTCCCCAACCCTCTTCGGAACCGCATTGGCCAAAGATTTACAATATTTTATTCCCTTTCAACAAGGAGATTCGGTCTTACAATATGTGGATGATGTGCTGGTCACGGGACAGTCACGAGATGGGTGTTGGGAAAACACAAGACGAATGCTGTGTTTGTTGTTAGATTGTGGATATCGAGCGTCCAGAAGTAAGGCTCAGTTAGTCCAACAGAAGGTCCGTTATTTAGGTTATGACATAACACAAGGGCAGAGAGCATTAGGCCCAGAGAGAAAACAAGCGTTGCTTAATCTGGCGAGGCCAACTGATCGGAGACAATTGAGAGGCTTTCTAGGCTTGGCAGGTTTTTGTAGAATTTGGATTCCAAATTACGCACTAATGGCGGCTCCACTTTATTCGTCTACCAAGGGAAGTAAGACAGACCCTTTCATTTGGACACATGAACAGGACCAAGCCTTTGATGCCATCAAAGGAGCTCTATCAAGAGCTCCGGCCTTGGCCCTGCCAAATCTGAGTAAGCCCTTCAATTTATATGTGGATACACGCAGGAATGTCGCCTTAGGAGTGTTGACTCAGCAGCTTGGCCAGTGGCAGCAACCTGTAGCATATCTGTCAAAACAACTGGACGCGGTGGCACAAGGGTGGCCGCATTGTTTGAAAGCTTTAGCAGCCATCGCGGAATTGCTGCAAGATTGTAATAAACTCACTTTTTCCTGTCCAATCAAGGTCCACACCCCACATTCTGTTCAGGCAATTCTTGATCAGAAAGGCCATTTATGGATTAGTAACCAACGGATCATCAAATACCAGGCCATGATGATTGAAAACCCCCAGGTTCATCTAGTGGTATCTACCTCGTTAAATCCTGCCACTCTCTTGCCCACAGAAACTGAGGTGGAACATGATTGTGTACAAGTGTTGGAAACCGTGTATTCCACACGACCTGATTTAACTGACATACCTTTGCCTCAAGTGGATTATAACTGGTATACCGATGGGTCTAGTTATATACACCAGGGGATGAGAGTTGCAGGCTATGCCATTGTAGATGATGAGGGGGTAGTTGAAAGCGGGCCGTTGGGAGCAGGAAGGAGTGCACAAGTGGCGGAATTGTGGGCCCTCATTCGAGCATTGGAACGGGCTGAGGGTGAACGTTTGAATGTGTGGACAGATAGTAAATATGCCTTTTTAACATTGCATGCTCATGGAGCGGTATACAAGGAAAGGGGATTTAGAGACTCAGCTGGCAAATATATACAGCATGGCCATTTAATCCAGAAGTTGATAGATGCTGTCCAAAAACCTAAAAAGGTGGCAGTTATGCATTGTAAAGGTCACCAACGAGGAAGTGATAGAATTGCTTTAGGGAACAGGGCAGCAGATGTTGAAGCAAGGGCTGCAGCATTGCGTCATGAGCCTTTACCAGACATGTATATTAATGTCGCCTTGGATTTAGGGGTTATACCAGTAGACATCCAACCCTCCTATTCTTTATCTGAATGTGATAAGGCAGTCAACGACTTGATGGCAGTCATCGATAAGGGCTGGTATGTTCTTCCGGATGGAAGAATATATGTGCCTTCTACAGTGGCATGGCAACTGGTTCGTTCCACTCATGAAACCACCCATATGGGGAAAACAGCTTTGGAATCAGCTCTTATGAGGGATTACTATATAGATGGATTGGCAGGAATGGCGGTAAAAGTGGCATCTTCCTGTGAAACGTGTGCTAGAGTTAATCCTAGGCAAGGTCCTTCCCTTCCACCAGGAACTATACCTATTGCTTACTATCCTATGGACACGGTTATGATTGATTTTACTGATATGCCAAGGAGTGGGTTTTATAGGGCTATGTTAGTTATTGTGGATCTGTACACAGGATGGCCAGAGGCATTTCCTACTAGGACGAAAAAGGCGCAGGAAGTAGCAAAGGTTTTACTTAAGGAAATTATTCCTCGATTTGGCAACCCCTCTTTTATTTCGTCAGACAATGGCCCAGAGTTTGTCCATCACATTAATCAGGCCATTGCACAAGCGATCGGGGTAAACTGGCGCTTCCATTCTTCTTTCCACCCGCAGTCTGGTTCTCCCGTGGAAAGGATGAATAGGACTTTAAAAGAAAAGATTACCAAGATCTGTGCAGAAACACACTTGAAGTGGCCAGATGCTTTACCTCTTGCCTTATATGCAATTCGAAGTGCCCCCAGACGACAACATAGACTCTCACCATATGAGTTGATGTTTGGTCGGCCTCCAACGTTGTTACGACGTAATTTGGCTGGATGGCCTGATTTGGGGCATAAGGGAGGAGTTTGGGCCATGGAAATGGTGCAAGAACTAAATAAACAGGTTGAAAAATTGAGGAATTATGTGTTGGAACAGACCCCTCCCAGGTTGGTAACTAAGTGTCACTCTTTTAAGCCAGGGGATCGAGTATGGGTAAAACATTGGAAAAAGGAACAATTAGAGGGGAGGTGGAAGGGACCTTATGAGGTAATTATGACATCTCCACTTGCTGTTAAGATCGCGGAGTCTAAAACCTGGATACATTGGACTCGCATAAAGAGAGCCGCTGACAAACAATGGACCACACATCCCAGCGACCAACCGTTGAAGTTGAAATTGATTCGTCAATAACGTCCAATTATATCCTTTGTTGTATTGCTATAGGTATTGTGATACTTGCTTTTATTGTGTGCATTATTTGTATAGTGAAATACGCCAGTCCGACGGTCCAGCACTCAATTGGCGGAACTGTAAGAGCAATTGACTGGTGGCCATTTGCTGGCGTCCCCTTCGCTAACGGACAATTGTATACAGACAATTTACGGGTAATCCAAGCCGATCCTGTACCGGAAGCAGATCCTGCACCTGAGAGGGAGGACGGAGAGCCAGCGCAGCCTGTCCCCCGGCAAATCTTCCAAAGGTCAGCAATGGAGAACCCTTGCTAAAGTCACTCCGGAAGCTGACTTTCTTCGCACGGGTGAAGAATAAGTGGACCAGCATACTAATCCTTATTTACTTCCATCCTTTATACTAACCATATGTGTTGGTTCTGTTCCTGTAAATGTGGATGCTGCTGTTGTGCCCACTGTATTGATTGTGTCCAGCATAGCTATTGTAACATTAAGTGTGATATAGTGATTATAGAAGATGTATTAGCACCCTACATAGTCACTGGGTCAGGTCCTCCCTACTACACTCTTAAATTGACCCCTACAGTTCGGATTGCAATACTGGATCGGAGAAGTCAGGATGTGTGCGAACGGGATGTACGAAGGTATACAGCTCGTTTGGTCTATCACGCTATTAGTGATATGGTTATTCGGTGTTGGGAGCAGATGCACTCTAGTTGATGTGGGCAACCTAGGACTATGGAGCAACCCAGAGGATAGACCCCATATTATCCGATCTTATAATGTCGGATCCAGGGAAGGGGAGGAGACAACCCCCATTGTGTTTTCTCCAAATTGTTGGAATGGGATCTTACCGCACCCTTGCAAACTCCCTGATCTATTTGATAAAATTGCTAGAATCACTTGTCAGTCCCGAGGATTTTCCAACCCAGATGTATGCCCATATGTGGGATATTTAATGCGGAAAGGGATGTGTACAAAGGCCCAACAAAAGGGGGGAGAACCACCTCTGATTCTGGATTGTGGAACCCCCCATTATTGGGGTTGGATCCGTATTACTTCCCCTTCGCAATTGAAATCTGGATGGCAAGGGGCATGTATGGTACAAATGCGTCCCATTGAATTTGGAGTAACTCGAAGAAGAAAACCCAAGAGGCATAGAAATAAGAGAGAAATAAGCCTGTACCCGAGTAGACCACCATTAAGCACTATTTGTATTAAAGGAGGGGGATTCCAAAAAGGTGAATTCCAATATTGGAGAACAATACATAAGGGATGTGATTTTACAATAGAGGTAACGCCCAGGTATTCCAAGAAAGGATTAGCGTGGTCTTGTAGTAGCTATAATGATGAATGGAGAAAAGGGATTTACGATCTATGTAAAGAGGCAACTAAGAGCAGCTGGGATCAGGGAGACCCAAGGTGTCTCTGGATTGATAAAACCTTATGGTCTAGCTGCTGTAGAACTGCAGAAGGGAGCCCAGAAGATATACTATTTCTTTGTAATAATAATAGAAGTCAAAATGTACCATTAGGGTGGAGTGGGTTATGTCAAGTATTATGGGAACCCTCCAGGGACATCAAACCTTATTGGAATAATGATGGTCCCACCCGAACCAAAAGGGTACCAACTGCAGTAACCAAAAGTAGGTCAGACGATTGTTCGCCCTGCATTACTAAAGCTACGATAGGGGCGCGAACCGTTAACACCTTGGTATATCATACACAGCTGCCTCAAGGATGTCAATCCACTAAAACGAATTGCTTGCATAACAAAACCATGTACAGCCTATGTACTTTACAGGGAAAGACTATATGTTATAATCCCAACACTCCGGTTCGCCTCAATGTAACCTTATGGACAGGCTTGCCCAAGGTGGGTACTAGAAATCACCCAGAGGGAGAGGGCAAGCTGTATTTCCTTAATTATACTGTACAACTGCAACAGGGTAACCAACCCCTAATTCTAATGTTTGATGCATGCACTGCCCTGAGCAGAGGCTTTGGGTTGTCTTGTGGAGGTCAGAATTGGGTTGATGCTTATAAGGCTAATCATAAATACTTATGTGAAACCACGATTAATTGGGCTCATGGTAATCCTAACCAATGGTTACCATGTGGAGGCACTATAAAATGTAGTGGGTGGGACTGTGTTTGTGATTATACTGGAGGAGGCTATAAGGGATGTTCCTACATAACTTCATTCCGTAGAGACGTTGGGAATATAATACGGATGGAAATATCCCGTAACACCCTACCCATAGTGACATACGGCTTTGGAATTGATGGTCAAGGGCGAGACCCAAAAACATACTTAACTATTAAAGTTGAGAAGGTTAAGGATGGAGAAGTAAAATCCCTTGGATGGTCTGTATACGATACCTTGCAAAAATTAGAAGACCCATTACCAATAAGTACCAAGGCAAATAATCTGTTTATAGAAATGGCTGAGCAAGTGGCTAAAACCTTAACTGTTAAAAATTGCTTTGTTTGTGGAGGAACTAACATGGGAGAGCAGTGGCCATGGGAAGCCATGGAAGCTGATCCTATAATCTATAACAATCTTTCCTATACTGGTAATATTACAATGAGGAAAGAATTTACTGGGATTGTATGGACCCTGTCCACTAATCTGGTAGGAAGAAATTGCTTCGTAAGAAATGGATCAGTACATGTAGGGGATTTAATCTGTTTGGGCTCCTGGAATCCTGACTATAGTATCTGGTCTTCACCAGCTAACATAACTCAGCCCCCACGTTTTGATATGACGTATTTGAATTACCTAGATTCCTCCTCTACTGATGCCCTATGGAAAGCTCCAGAGGCTATGTACTGGATTTGTGGAAAGCTGGCATATGAAACTCTGCCTAGGGATTGGTCTGGCTCATGCGTCCTAGGTTGGATTAAGCCCTCATTTTTCTTATTACCCATGAAAGCCCGCCAGGTGCTAGGAATCCCATTGTACGAGAAGGTTGGCCTACAAACTAGAAGGAAACGAGAACTTGATACAGTTTTTTCCAATTTCCTTTGTAAGGATTGGGCCACCTTAGAAGACAGTGACACTTGGAGTTCGGAGAGAATTGTCTGCACCTATGGCAGGGCTACGTGGGCAGAAGATGGGTCATATGGATATCGCACACCCATTTATATGCTGAATAGAATTATACGCCTCCAAGCAGTATTAGATTTAGCAGGCCAACGTATTGATAAGGCTCTTAATATAATATCCGAGGCTACAGATAAAATAAGGACAGCAGTATATCAGAATCGCTTAGCTTTAGATTACTTGCTAGCTAAAGAAGGAGGCGTATGTGGTAAGTTTAATCTTTCTAATTGTTGCCTGCAAATTGATGAAACTGGAACTGTTGTTAAACAATTGACTGCAGAGATGCGTCAACTGACTCACAATCCTGACCAGGTGTGGCGAGGATTCAACTTCAAGGAAATCTTTGGTTCCTGGTTCCCTAGATTGCCAGGCTTACAGGCTATAGTTGCTCTAATAGGCTTAATCGCTGCAGGATGTGTATTAATTCCTTGTGTATTACCTATTTTTGTGCGTACTATTTCTAACAGTCTATCCTTAATAGCAGAGCGAAAAGCAACGGCACAGGTAATGGCCTTATGGGAATATGAAAGAATGCAACCAGTGGGAGAACTATCCACTGAACCTGAGTATGTGACTCTTCTGGACAGGTCAGATGAGTCCCAAAGGGGGGACTAAGGTGGGCTAAAAGGCCCAATTGCGAACCATAGTTCTATAGGCAATGTTTAATATCAAATGCTCTGATCAAAGCTGAGGTTTTGCACCATTAAGCAGAAAACAATTGCTGACAGTTGCTGAAGAAAGCAAGATGTATTTTTACACTTCTGGGAACAAGTCGACCCAGACAGGGAGTTTCCTGCCATCTTGCAAGATGTGTCCTGTTTATGTCGCTTATGTCACCCACTCATGATCTATAGGGTGCTGACTATGTATATTGTAAGAATAGCAATTGTTGGCCATCTGGCATAGACAGTTTTTGGTTCCTCTCATTACCTTATATGCTTAAACTCTGCCTCTATAGATGATGACGTGATTTGCACTATAAATGTATGGCTTTAAGAACCCTTCGGGGTTCAAACTTCTTATGCTGATTTGGCATGTTTGAACCTGCGCATTCAATAAACTTTTCCTATATTGCATCGCTTGGCTTTCTGGTCTCTTGATTCTACAACAGCTTAACCCATCTGTGGTGATCTTGGAGCCCAGGAAAATAAAATCTGTCACTACCTCCATTTCTTCCCCATCTATCTACCAGGAATTGAGAGGGATGGATGCCACGATCTTAGATCAAAGGATCAAAGAAATGAAGGCTCAAGTCTATCATAAGGTTTATGGGATGATTTAATAGAATTTGAACAAAGGGAGAACACCATAAAAGTTCCTTCAATCTCTTGCAGAAAAGCTGGATTAGGCCCTAAAATGAAAAGTAAGTGAAGGGTCAACAAGGATGAGCCATGTATTGCACACGGATTAATTTTGAACATCATATAAATGTTCTTTTCAAAAGAATAACAAATACCTAGACCACAGGTGTCAAACTCAAGGCCTGTGGGCAGGATCCAGCCCATAGGGTGCTTACATCTGGCCCACAGGACCACTCTGGAAACAGCAAGGACCAGCCCACGGTGACTCTGCCAATGAAAATGGAGCATGGGAGCATCACGCATGGCCCTCCTGTGCTCTGTTTTTGGTTACGATGGCCTCCAGCAGTACGATGGCCTCCAGCTAGTGCAGAACGCAGCCGCGCGAGTGATTGCGGGTGCACCTCGATTCACCCGCATAACACCTATCCTCCGCGAGCTGCGCTGGCTACCTGTCGATCTCCGGATGCGCTTCAAGGTGCTATTAATCACCCATAAAGCCCTACATGGCAGTGGATCTGGATACTTGAGAGACCGCCTTCTGCCAATTACTTCCCTGCGACCTATAAGATCCCATAGACTAGGCCTCCTCCGCATTCCATCGGCCAGCCAGTGTCGGCTGGCAACTACAAGGAGGAGGGCCTTCTCAGCAGTAGCCCCGACCCTTTGGAACGAGCTCCCCGTGGAGATTCGTACCCTCTCCACCGTCCAAGCCTTCCGCATAGCCTTGAAGAACTGGCTCGCCCGTCAGGCCTGGGGATAGGATAGTTACCCCGCCCGAATGATGAATGTATGTTGTTTATTATTTTACTATATGTTGTTATCTCAATGTTTGTATTCCCCCCTTCCCGGTTTTGTGTGAGCCGCCCTGAGTCCCCTCAGGGAAAAGGGCGGCCTACAAATGCTAATAAACCACTAAACCACTAAACCACTTTGCCAGTGAAAACCAAGCTCCACACACTGCCCCCTGAGCTCTGTTTTAGCTGGCAGAGGGCTACAGGAGGCTGTCATGGCCGAAAATGGGCCTGTGGGGGGCATGTGCACCTCAGGCTCCATTTTTTGTCAGCCTCTGCCTTGCTGCTGCTTCGGCTGCCATTGAAATGGGGAGGGGGGGCATGGTATTTGGGAGGGGAATTGTTATGTGCTGGAGGAATATTCTAGAAGCTGTTCTGACCATCTCATTGCGCATGTGGAGGAAGGGAGTTTCCCGCCAAGGTTAACTGTCCAGCATTCCACCCTGATGATATTTTTTGAAGATATCTCCCACCTGACAGTTGGGTGAATTATAATTGGACTATGGACTAGGGTGCCAAGGGGAGGGGATTGACCTATACATGATATTCATTGCTTTCGCGCCCAATTAACCAGATTCAGCTTTGCTTTGCTACTATTTGTTTGTAATTAGTAAAAGTACACTTAATTTCAAACAAATGGAGTTGAGTGGTTTCTTTCCTGGTTATTAAATGAAGCAGCACCTGGCATTTTTGCTGGCTAGCAAAACAAATTTAAAAGACAATGAGAAATGTTTCCCCTTTTGCATTTGAGCATTGGAAGAAGGGACAGGAAAGGAGAAAGGGAAAGAGGAAAGATGAAAGAAAAAGAAGGAAAGTTGCGAAGAGAGCAAGGAAGGAGAAAGAAGGAAAGAGGGGGAGGAAGAAAAAGGAGAATGAGGATGGAGGGAGGGAAGGAAGGAAGGAGGGAGGGAGATTATAATGAGAGGGAGGGAGGGTCTGAGGCAGTAGTGAAATTCAATTTTTTTACTACCGGTTCTGTGGGCGTGGTTTGGTGGGCGTTCTGGGGGTTGATGGGCATGGCCTGATAGGCATGGCAGGGGAAGGATACTGCAAAATCTCCATTTCCACCCCACTCTGGGGCCAGCCAGAGGTGGCATTTGCCTCTTCTCCGAATTACTCAAAATTTCCACGACTGGTTCTCCAGAATCTGTTAGAACCTGCTGGATTTCACCTCTGGTTTGAGGGAAATCTGGCCTTAGCACTTGGCCACCACAGGGGCTCCTGACACGAGTGAAGTTCAGCTGCCCCCCCCACCCCTGGAGGTCAAACACAACCCTGACACAGCCCTCAATAAAATCGAGTTTGACACCTCTGATCTACGCCATCATCCTCAGGGATTCCTTTGAGATTCATTGTACACCTTGGTTTCCTACAGAGATATATTTGAAGAAGGTAGAGATTTCAGCCATAAGTTTATATTTGGGGAAGAATCCCATGTATAATTATTAAATTCACAGATATAATTATATACAATTATATATGTGGTGTCCCCTTCAAAAACTAAGACAGTCGTTGTCTCTAAAGTTATAGTGTGGAAGTGAAATAATAGCTTCCCAAACCCAGGAGGTTCCATTGGGTAGAGATGAGTGGTTTGGGGCAATTAATCTAAATGACTCTCATTGATGCTTTATGACACAACTGCAGCTGCTCCACAGAAAAATACCCAGAAATAATTCACAATTCAGTGTGATAGAGATGATAAAACCTTTTATTTCTGAAGTTGAGGGGAAAGAGTGGGCAGGGTCTTGTCCCTTTCGATTCTGGTCAGGATTTTTGCTCACTAAAATGAGCATGTCCATCATGCTTTGTTGATGCAAATCTTTTGGATAAGAGGAGTGATATAATGACACATGTGAGCTGCACATATTCCTACATTTTGTAGTTGGTAGAACAGTGTCCTCATATGAATGCTGGAATTGTGGATAGCTACAACTAAGACTGTTGTTGTTAGTTGTGAAGTCATCTCCGACCCATCGTGACCCCATGGACAACGTTCCTCAAGGCCTTTCTGTCCTCTACCATCCTCTGGAGTCCATTTAAGCTCACGCTGACTGCTTCGGTGACTCCATCCAGCCACCTCCTTCTCTGTCGTCCCCTTCTTCTTCTTTTGCCCTCCATCTTTCCCAGCATTAGGCTCCTCTCCAGTTAGTCTAAGACTAAGACAACTAAGACTACCCAAGAGAAAATGTTGTGTGTAGTAATCATGGGATGGCTATTGATTGACATGAAGTGCCAGACACAGGCCACACCTTACCGAAGAAGTGATCCTTCTCCTATCCTTCATGAATGGTATCAGCCAGGAAACTTCCTCATTGGTGGAATCACAGCTCAGGTTATATATGTACTGGAGGAACATTCCTTTGATGTGCATCCTTCACAGAAGTCATTTATGCCTCCTTTGTGAGTAATACTTATTTTTCCTTTTCCTTCCTTCACGCACAAAAGTGACGTCTCAAGTTGTTGCAAATTAAGCAGAGAATATTACGAGATTTCACACCAATTTTTAACCTGTTTTATTTCTAAGTAGCTGATAGTCTGGCGTTGCCAAGGTATTTATTCATGCTAATTCTGTATTAGATAGGAAAAGGAATGAATTGCATCTATAGTGTCAAGTCAAAGTAATGCTGGAACACACACATACAGAGATGTAGACACACAGACACACACACTCATGAATTTGAATCCAAAACTTGAATCCACACTATCACTGTCAAAAGTACTGTGATTTGACATTGTAGATATAATTCATTCCTTTTCATTTCAGTGGCCCTGGTGGTCCAGAGTTATGCTGGAACACGCACACACAAACACACCCACAGAACCAGATAGATAGATAGATAGATAGATAGATAGATAGATAGATAGATAGATAGATAGATAGATAGATAGATAGATAGATAGATCAGGGTTTCTGAAGCATAGACAATGTTTCAGCCAGACCATCACAGAGTCTTTTTGGAATGTAATGGTTGTATATATTTTTGTGGATAGATTGACTAAATAATAAAATCTTATACAATAGTAGAATAATTAGTTCTTTTCATGAATATGGTCCAGAACGTTAGATCTGTTGTGTGTGGTTTTGGGACATGATAATGACTAGCTAGCTGTTGAATCAGATGTTGCATAAAATTACTGGAAACCTTATATGCGCTTCAGATAATGTTGCAAGTACTACAGAGAATAGAATAGAATTCTTTATTGGCCAATGTTAAGTAAGCTCCCCGTTGGGAGAGCGAGTGCGTTCAGAGAAGCGTTGTGAGAGTTGTGTTGGAGAACACACAAACCAGCATACAGAGTCACTGCAGTTCAAATAGGCTTTTACTTTCATGGAAATAGGGGTATCAGAGTCCATCAAACAGTCCAAGTCATACACGGATAAGACAGTCAGTCATCAAGGTCTTTCAGTTAAGGGATAATCCAAATAACATAGTCCATACTCATACAAACAGCCTGGTACTCAAAGTTTGCTAGCAGTTGCAAAACTTACAATAGTTCACGGGACTTTCTAACAGCCAGCTTCCAAAACACTCAAATCAGATCAGCCCAGCATCTAACAAACAGAGAGCTAACAGTTATTCTGGCTCCCTCTTATGGCCGATTGAGGAAACAGCAACCAATCACATTTTACAGTATGATTTAAAGAAACAGGTATAGCATTGTTATGATTTATATATTGCCAACCCAATCGTTAGATTATATCCCTAACAGCCAAGTTTGATTGGACGCATAAGGAATTTGTCCTTGGTGCATATGCTCTCAGTGTACATAAGGAGAATAAAATACATTCCTCAAGAATAAAAAGATACAACACTTTGTGATAGTCACGGTTACTAATAAGCTATCAAATCGTACTAGGAAACAAATAAAAACAATATAAATTAAAAGATACAAGCAACATGGTTATAGTCATAAGTGGGGAGAAATAGATACTAGGAAGGAAGAGAAGAAGAATAGTAATACATTCTTAGTAAATTATTAATAGTGTTGTGGGACTTAGTTGTTAAGCAGAGTGATGGCATTCGGGGAAAAACTGTTCTTGTGTCTAGTTGTCTTGGTGTGGAGTGCCCTATAGAGCTGTTTTGAGGGAAGGAGTTGAAACAATTTATGTCCAGGATGTGAGGGGTCTGTAGATATTTTCATAGCTTTTTGATGACATTTTTGATGTTAGGTGTCCATTTTAAGTCTTGAGATAGGATAGAATCTCGAAACTTGAAGGTCTCAACTGTTGATACTCTGGTGTCTAGTATTGTAAGAGGTGGTAGTATAGGAGGGGTTCTCCCAAAATCTACCACCATTTCTATGATTTTGAGCATACTTAGTTCAAGACTGTTTGGGTTGCGCCACAAAACTAGTTGTTCAACCTCCCATCTGTAGGCAGATCGTTGTCTCGAATGAGACCAATCACTGTTGTATCGTCTGCAAACGTCAATATTTTAACAGAGGGATGTTTTAAGATGCAGTCATTGGTGTATAGAGAGAAGAGAAGTGTAGAGAGCACACAGCTTTGGCTCCGGTGCTAATTGTATAGGTATCCAGGGTTCTTTGTTGTTTTTATATCTGATGCAGTGGTGGGTTTCAAAAATTTTTGGAACCTACTCTATGGGTGTGTCCTCCTTTGTGGGGGTGGCTTGTCGGCCATGTGACCTGGTGGGAGTGGATTGCCGGCCATGTGTTTTCTTTCTTTCTTTCTTTCTTTCTTTCTTTCTTTCTTTCTTTCTTTCTTTCTTTCTTTCTTTCTTTCTTTCTTTCTTTCTCTCTCTCTCTCTCTCTCTCTCTCTCTCTCTCTCTCTCCTTTCTTTTGTTTCTCTGTCCCTTTTTTCTTTCATCTCTCTCTCACACTCTTTTTCTTTCTTTTTTCTTTCTTTCTTTCTTTCTTTCTTTCTTTCTCTCTCTCTCTCTCTCTCTCTCTCTCTCTCTCTCTCTCTCTCTGTGTCAGTCTGTGTGTGTGTGTGTGTGTGTGTGTGTGTGTGTGTGTGGCAGTGGTGGGTTTCAAAAATTTTTGGAACCTCTTCTGTAGGTGTGGCCTGCTTTCCGGGTACACTAGTGGAACCTCTTCTAACCGGTTTGGTAGATTTGACGAATCAGTTCTACCGAATAGGTGCGAACTGGTAGGAACCCACCTCTGATCTGATGCCTATTACAATTGGAAAGTTGTGCTTATTTTGTCGCTTCACTCAATAGATCCTTCTTGCCTCAATGCTCTCTATTTCATTGCATTTCACCCTATTTCATTTGTGTTGCCAGAGCCATTTTAAAGTTGTACCAGCATTCCCTGAGCTTGGCATTTGGGGTGAAAGAAATTAACTCAAGCCCAAGATTACTTGGGTCTAACATTACTTTGGGATTTTTCATCTGTGACAACTATTTTGATGCCCGGCTGACTTACCGTTCCACTTTGGAGCTGCTCTTCCGATCCGATCAGTTGGTTGTCAACTACAGATGTCATATGAAGGAGAACCTGGTTGTGGCCATCATTGGAGGATTTGGTGCTGATATCTCATTCTTCATGTCAGATCTCATAAGTCTTTATAAAATCCCCCAGGTAAGATACAGTATGTATTGACATGTATGAAAACGCATCCATAGGGCAAAATTTATATATTTAATTTATTTAATTTGTCAAACATGTACTAGATAACAGGTATAAGTATAAACATGATCATGAACAAAGGAAATGAGTACAAATGAATGGGGAATGGATAGGCACAATGGTGCGCTTATGCACACCTCCCTTTATGGACCTCTTAGGAATGGGGTGAGGTTCACAGTAGACAGTTTAAGGTTGAAGTTGTGGGTATTTGAGGATGTAACAACGGAGTCAGGTAGAGCATTCCAGGCATTTTTCTACACTGATGCTGAATCATATTTTCTCCAATCGAGTTTGGAGCGGTTTACCTTGAGTTTGTATCGATTGTTTGCCCGTGTATTATTGAGGTTGAAGCTGAAGAAGCCATTGACAGGTAGGATGTTGTAGCAGACAATTTTGTGTACTACACTTAGGTCAGATCGTAGGCGGCGCAGTTCTAGGTGGTCCAAGCCCAACATTTCAAACCTGGTGGCATAATGTACTCTGTTGTGAGCAGAGGAGCGGAGGACTCTTCTCATGAAAGGGAATGGGAAACGTTTATCAAGTAGAGGTTAGATTATGTTGTAATGATGTATCAAAAAAGCCAGATGAAATCTGAGAACTGGAGTTAACTCGTATCTACTCCAATACATTGCAGAAGCTGAGAATGTCAGGTGGTGGTCTGGGTATAAAATAATTCTGATCCAGGGAAGCTAATGGGGGACTGTGTCCATCAGCTTCTCTCAATGAAAACTTTGATGTTGTTTAGAGTCCTGTGTAGATTATTTTCAGTGTTTGAAGAAAGGGCAGCATATGAAACTAACAAAGAAAGAAAGAAATAACATAGTGTCCCATTTATTTATGAACCACAGTCGTGCGGTGGTTAGAGTGCAGTACTGCAGACTACTTCTGCTGACTGCCGACTGCCGGCTGCCTGCAATTTGGCAGTTCAAATCTCACCAGGCTCAAGGTTGACTCATCCTTCCGAGGTCAGTAAAATGAGGGCCCAGATTGTTGGAGCAATATGCTGACTTATGTACTGTGAAGCAGTACATAAGTCTAAGTGCTATTGCTATTTAGAAGTTAATGCCTAGCAATAATAACAGTTAAAGGTTTAGTTAATTTAGATTTGAGAATGGAAACCCACACAAGAAAGGGTTTGGAGAAACTGTACATATCTGCATGATCTTTAACAAAACACAGGTAGTCCTTGACTTACGACCACAATTGAGCACAAAATTTTCATTGCTAAGTGAGATAGGTGAATTTTGTCCCATTTTACGACCTTTCTTCCCACATTTCTTAAGTGAATCACTTCAGTTGCAAATTTAGTAACTGTTCTGACCTAGGCTTCACAAAATCACAAAGATGACTCCTTGTCCTGACAAAAACCCCTTTTATTAAGCCAATGTGAATTCCTCTCATTCACATCCAGCAAAGTTGCGGCAAACAGTCCTTTAAGGGTGAATTTACAGCCATAGACCTTATCAGGCTTGGAGAGCTGCCAGGCTGATATCTTCCAAATATGCAACGCTGTACAAGAAAATACTTGGCAAGGAGTCTCTGAGAGTCACAAACAAATCTTCACACTAATGAAACGAACAAGTTGTCTCCTGCAAACTCCCCTCCCCTTTTGCTCCTCTTTATTCCTTCTGGGAGGGGTCATTCATCATCCGCCTGTGCCCTTACTCCCGAGTCAGCCCTTGTTCCTTAGCTGTTCCTTTCTCCGGGAAGGTCTGTGCATGTGCACATTAGAAACAGGCTCCAGCTGTTCTTCTGCCCCACTGCTGTCCAGCTCCAAAGGCAGCTGATAACTGGCATACGGCCCTGGCTGCCTCTCCGCCTCCAATGCAGAGCCCTCATCAGAGCCTTCCCCAGACTCCAGGACTGGCCCATCTTCCTCCCCAACCTCCTCACTGTCCGAATCTGCCGCCACCTCCACTGGCGGGCCACAATATTACCAAGGTTGTTAGGTGAGTCTGGCTTCCCCATGGACTTTGCTTGTCAGAAGGTCACAAAAGGTGATCACATGACCCTGGGATACTGCAACTGTCATGAATAGGAATCAGTTGCCAAGCATTTGAATTTTGATCACATGACCAGTGCTGGGTTGCACACGGTACGCCACATGATGGGCGTACCAGCACCTGACAGGAGCACCAGGTACCATTACGATACAGTGCTCTGGAGGGCCACCTGCCCGCCCACCCCTACCTGTATTTGATCTCTTTGGTGCATCCGCACATGCTCATGGAGCATACGGCGCCTGCACGATGCAGCTGGAGCATCGCAGAGGCATTGCGGAAAGTCACAGGCGGTAAGGATGCATGTGCGCATGCTGTGTGCATTCATGTGGTGGACGCCGGTTCCTGTTGCACTGTACTGGTCTCAATGGGATCTGGAACCCACCAGTGCACATGACCCTAGGGATGCTGCAAAATTTGTAAGTTTGGAAAGTGGCCCTAAGTTACTTTTTTCAGTGCCGTTGTAACTTTGAACAGTTCTTAAATGAACTGTCAGGCCTACACCCATATTTCCTTGTGGATCTCAGGCCTGCCACCCTTTCTATTATTCTACTATGCATTTTCTATTATGGGAAAATGGGAGGGGGGAATTGTATAGAATTAGATGATATGTAGCCAAAACAAAATAAATTCTAGAAAGCCAAGGTCATCCTTTGTTTTTGCACCTCTTCACCTGACCAGAACTGTGTTGTGGTGCCGCAGGAGCCGTTGGAGCTGCCACCAGACTCTGACAGTGAGGGGCCCTATGAGTCAGCTCTGGAGGATGTGGAGGACCCTGGACAGGGTTCCAACTCTGAGCAGGGCACAGAGAGGCTGCTTGGCCATCAGGAGGCGCCTGAGCCTTGGAGCAGTGGGGAGGAGACAAGGGAGCATGATCCTGACATCATGCATTGGAGCAATGGGGGAGAGACAAGGGAGTTGGTCCTGGATGCAATGGCAACGGAGGGCTAATAGGCATAAAAAACAGTTACGCAGTTACAGGAGATAATTGAACTCAACTGTAATTAGGCTCCTCTCAAGACTATAAAAGAAATGACTTTTCACACTCTCGTCGCAGGAATCAACGTATTCACTAGAGCTGGAGAAGCTATCATGGCTAGCTAGGCAGGCTGGATTGCTGCTAAGGTTAGTCTGTGCTGGATTGCTGCCAAGGTCTAGTCTGTATGTTAATAAATCCTTGAAGTATCTTTGTCTCGGTGTGGTTTGGTGTAGGAAGAGGGGGGGAGGTCAGAACAAACTGGATGGGTAGAAGCTGCCAGGATGGCAGTGGGAGATTGGACCATGTGATGGACTTATGGGTGTGGGGGTCAAGATCTTGAACTTTCAACTGGGTGGGGAAAATCGGGAAGTTTTCAGATTCGGGTCTTCCCAGATGTGCCAACGTGTCTCTCTTAATAAATTGTAACTTTGAGCAATACTTTGCCTTGGACTCTGATTTATTTTTGGATGCTATTTGGAACCCTTACATGAATTGTTTTACAAACTGTTGTAAGTCAAAGTCAGCCTGCATCCTTTTCTCAACTGAGGCATGACATTCCAACTCAAACCAATCAAATGCACCTGTTATTCCAGCTTGCCTATGGCTCCTTTGCTCCCAATGAGAAACATGGGACAAAGATGGCTGCTCCCTTTTACCACATGGCTCCCAACGAAAGTCTTCAGGTTGTGGGGATCATCCATTTGCTGAAACATTTTGGATGGACGTGGGTTGGCCTCTTAATTCTGGATGACAACAGCGGGGACAATTTCCTTGAAGCTCTGGATCCGCTTCTTTCTGAGAACAGGATCTGCGCTGCTTTTGTGGAGAGGTTTCCCAAACAAGCCCTTTTCTTTATGTTTCAAGGTGATATTGTCTATAGGATACAGTTTTATTTGAACCACCTCATTGTGAACACCTTTGTCTTCTACGGAGAATGTCTCACAGCAATCCTTCTGTTTACCTTCATGAAATACATCGACGTCAGCCGTGGGAAGATGTGGATTCTGACAGCTCAGATGGATCTCGTGTTAACAAGTCTTCACCGCCCCTCAGATCTGCAAGTCTTTGATGGAGCCATTTCCTTTGCTATTCATTCCAAGGAACTGCCGAGGTTCGAGGATTTCCTCAGGACCACCAAACCATTCCAGACGCAACAAGATAGTTTGTTGAAAGAATTCTGGGAACAAGGGTTTGATTGCTTCTTTTCAGGGAGTAATAAACCAGTGGGAAATGATGAGGCATGTACTGGGAAGGAAGAGCTAAATCACCTTCCCTGGAACTTATTTGAAATGACTGGCCACAGCTACAGCATCTACAATGCAGTCCATGCTGTAGCACATGCTTTTCATGGCATGATTAAGTCTAAACACAGAAGAGCAGCGAGGAGCTCAAGGGTCAAACTTCAAGATCAAGGCATCTGGAAGGTAACAATCTGTGAATCGAACACCTTCATTGCACAGGAGCAGATTAGTACTGTGAGATTGGGTAATGGAAAGGCACACACAGGCTAATGGCAACAGCAACTCTTTATTAACTCAATAGCAACTATGTACAATCCAGCGAAGGTCGAGTCTGACAGCAGCCCTTTTATAGGGTGCTGTCAGACCCTTCAACCAATGAGATTAAACGTCTGTTCCTGCCAGGAAGGGGGACCTTGGTGGAAATCATTATAACTGTAGCAAGTATCTAACAAGTACCTTCTAAAGCAGGGTTGTCAAACTCCCGACCAAGGGCTGGATGCATCATGTGCTGGTCCCGCCCCCACTCAGTTTAGCAAAGGGGGAAAGAGTCTTGATATGTCAGGCGGTGCTGCTGTGATGCCGCTGTTGTGGCCTGCCAGTGGCCAGCAGAGCTGGCAGCAGATTCGGATAGTGAGGAGGAACAAGGGCCAGTCCTGGAGTCTGGGGAAGGCTCTGATGAGGGCTCTGTGTCAGAGGCAGAGAGGGGGCCAGAGCCGTATGCCAGTTATCAGCTGCCTTCAGAGTCAGACATCAGTGAGGCAGACGAATAGCTGGAGCCTGTTCCCAGTATGCGCATGCACAGAGTTGCCAGAGGGAGGGAACTGCTAAAAAATAGGGGTCGACTTGGGAGTAAGGCCGCAGGTGGACGGTGAACGGCCCCTCCCAGAGGAAATAAAAGAGGAGCGAAAGGGGAGGGGAGTTTGCAGGAGACAATTAGTTCACTTCATTGGTTCGTGACTCTCTGAGACTCCTTGCCAAGTTTTGCAGATAGCAGCCTGTCAGCCTCTCCAAGCCAGATAAGATCTGTGACTGTAAATCCTCCCTTGCAGCCATCTTTTATTTTGGATCTGAGGCCTGCCACACTTTCTATTATTTTACTATGCATTTTCTATTGTGGGAAAATGGGAGAGGGGATTGTATGGAGTTACATTATATGTAGCCATAACAACATACTTTCTAGGAAGCCAAGGTCATCCTTTGTCTTTGAACCTCTGCACCTGACCAAAATGGGATGGGTGGAACTGCCAGCATGGCAGTGGAAGATTGGGTCATGTGATAGACTTGTGGGTGTGGGGCCAAGATCTTGAACTTTCAACTGGGTGGGGAAAACAAGGAAGCTTTCAGATTTAGATTTTTCCAGATGTGCCAACATGGCTCTCTTAATAAATAGGAACTTTGAGCAATACATTGCCTTGGACTCTGATTTAATTTTGGATGCTATTTGGAACCCTGACAGTGGGTTCCCCTTGAATAAAATATATTATTTTGCCATATGTCCACAACTTCCACTTCACAGTCATTTCCTTTTTAAAGGAGGCCTCCTGGGGTGTTAAGTAATCGATTTTCATTTTTATAGACATACATTTCAGAAAATCTTGATTTTTATCTCATTTATTCCCTTTTGTTTTTTATTTAGCTTCACCAGTTCCTTCAAGACCTTTCATTCAATAATTCCCTTGGAGAAACGGTGTCCATCAACCATCATGGAGAAGTGGTTTCTGGATTCGATATTATAAATGTGGTCATGTTTCCAAACAATTCATACCGTAAAGTGAAAATTGGAAAGATGGATCCCACAGCCTACAAAGGAAACAAATTTGTAATTCAGGAACATTTAATGGTGTGGCCCAAATATTTTAAGAGGGTATGGTTTAGAGCTATTTTATTATTTTGGATTTGGGGATCAGAGATGACTTTGATTGTGCAGCCTGCTTTCTGACCCTTTAATCAGGTCATAGTTAGCAACCTGTATTCAAAGTATAAGTAGTCCTCAACTTACAACAGTTCACTCTAGAAAGAGTGCAGAGAAGAGCAACAAAGATGATTAGTTGCTGTTTTACTGTCAATTCCCCAAGCATCCCCTCCTCATCCCACCATCCCACATGGCACTGTGACTGTATGACAGCCAGTGGTGGGTTTCAAAAATTGTTTGAACCTACTCTGTGGGTGTGGCCTCCTTTGTGGGAGTGGCTTGCTGCCCATGTGACCGGATGGGAGTGGCTTGCCACCCATGTGACCGGATATGAAGATGTCGACAACACTTGTCAGAACCACTTAAATTACCTCACACACAGCACTGGCATGCATAAAAATATGATGTAAACTTGTTTTTTAAAAGGCATCTTTGGTTTGCGTTAAAACAACTTCAACACACGCAATGTTCTGATTGCGCCACAAATGCAGTAGTCATCCTTACCTTTCACAGAGGCACTGAGTTTTATAAATATGAGCATGACAGGGTAGAATAATCATATCCAAGGACCAATGGTGGGTTTCAAAAATTTTTGGAACCTCTTCTGTAGGTGTGGCCTGCTTTCCAGATCCACTGGTGGAACCTCTTCTAACCGGTTCGGTAGATTTGACAAACCGGTTCTACCAAATAGGTGCGAACTGGTAGGAGCCCACCTCTGATGACAGCAAAGCACAGCAAGTATAAGGTGGCAGCTGATATTCTGCCCTTCTACCCTAACTAGAAAGAGTAGAAGGAAAATTTAATCCCTGGAGCTGGTGCTCAGAGGCACATTTAAGGTGGTGATTTCTCATTTGTGATATGCTTTTACTAAGCTGAGTATTAAGTCTTACTTCATGCATGGTTTTAAAACAAAATCTCCTTTATTATAGTTACCGTATTTTTCGGAACATAAGACACACTTTCCACCCCCCCCAAAAAAAAATAGGTGGAAATTTCTGTGCATCTTATACTCCACATATTGTGGCAGGGGAGGGGGGGGTTACTGCACCAATCAGCTGTTCTAGAAGGGGTCACAGTGGCGGCAGCGAATGGGTCGTGCCAAATGAGCGGCAAAGTGGGTGTCAAATGAGCTGCACTGAACAGGTGGTGGTGAGTTGGGTTGTGCCGAATGGGCGGCGGCAAATGGGCAACACCAAATGGGCCACCACGAATAGTCTGGAGCATCTTATAGTCCAAAAAATATGGTAATCCAGAGAGGGCAAGGGCGGAAATGGCTTGGGTACTCAACATCTCCAGGTGGCGCAGTGGTTAGGTTGCAGTACTGCAGGGCACTTCAGCTGACTGCTATCTACAGTTCAGCGGTTCAAATCTCACCAGCTCAAGGTTGACTCAGCCTTCCATCCTTCCGAGGTGGGTGAAATGAGGACCCAGACTGTGGGGGCGATATGCTGACTCTGTAAACCGCTTGGAGAGGGCTGAAAGCCCTATGAAGCGGTATATAAGTTGAACTGCTATTGCTATTGCTATTTAGGAATTATCTTGGAGATTTCCATGTGGAAATCTCATGATCCTTGACCTCTGCTCAGTGGTGGGATTCAACCAGTTCGCACCTATTTGGGAGAACCGCTTGGTAACTTTCTAAGCAGTTCGGAGAACCGGTTGTTGGAAGAAATCTCCTTTTGTTTCTTCCCCACTTTACAGGGTTAATCCTGTAAGGAAGGCAGGAAAGAAACATTCTGGTGTTGTTTCTAGCCTAATCTTTACTGTCCTGCTTACAGAAACTGCCTCTCCGGTTCACCCTTATTCCATTGTAACAGCTAAGGCGAAACACCCATCGACCTGAGTGACCTTGAGTTGGCCACACCCACCCAGTCACAAGACCACCAAGCCATGCCTATCCAGCTGGTCATCAGGGCAGAGGACCGGTTGTTAAATTATTTTGAATCCCACCACTGCATCTGCTCCTCTATTTGTGCAGGTGGATTAGAGGATAACTGTCCAGTATTACTCAAGTTTTCAGTCCTGAATTCCATCCTGGTTTATCCACAGGTCTTGCCCCGTTCAGTGTGTAATGATCCATGTCCTGCTGGCTACCAGAAGAAAAAGAAAGAAGGAGAAAAATTTTGCTGTTACGATTGCGATCCATGTTCTGATGGGAAGATGTCAAACATGTCTGGTAAATTATCATCTATTTTACTCCACTTTATTATATACACTGCACTGTGATAATATTATATTTTCATTGCAAAATTGACCAAATAGAGAATTACTACTACTTCTTCTTCTTTGACATATGTAGTTGATTTGCTTGCTTTGTTTATTCTAATGCCGCTTCAATTGACATTAGATTCCAACTGGGAAATTGGAAGATTATTCATGAAATTGTGTAATACCAGAGTGAAAAACTTTCACATAATTCCTAAAACGAATGAAAAGATAGAGGCCCTGGAACTGGGTCTTGCTCCTACAATCTTTTTTCCTCTAAAGGATCCCAGCACTCTTTCAGCTTAGGGGTGGCAGGTGGCCCATGGCTGTGGGAAAGCTAAGCATCAATGATAAAAGCTGCGGACAGCCGCAGGAGGCTCATCTTCATGTCTCACACCTTGCCTGAATCCTGCGTAGTGCATCAGAATTCCCTGCCTTCTGCTCCATGCCTTCTCTCTGTGCAGCCCCATGGGATCTCTTCTGATGATTCCCCCACCCCCAAACTTAGCCATTTTCAGAAGTGAGTACCTCACCTCCTAGAATTCCCCAGCCAGAAAATGAATTATAATATAATATTATGATATCATATCATATGATACGATATAATACAATACAATATAATATTTAGATTCCATGCTTCATACTCTCTGGTTTTTTTGCAGACACAATAGCCTGTTCTGAATGTCCAGAAGACTAATGTCCAAGCAAGGACAAAGTTCAATACATCTCAAAAACCATAGCATTTCAAACTTATGAAGCACCATTAGGGGTCAGTTTAGTTGTGGCTGCTGTTTTATTTTCAATCACTTCTATATTCACACTTGGAATATTCATTAAACATAAAAAACACTCCCATTGTTAAAGCTATATTTCTAAAATAGTGCTTCCTGACTGCGACCATCACTTACAGACAAGATTTTTCCCTCAATAAATTATGTTTAGATCTCCTCTAATGATCTAATCCTGTCCTTTTCAAACAGCCACTTTAAGAGGTGTGGACCTTAGCTCCAAGAATTCTTCAGCCAGAAATTCTAAATGTTGAAGTGTAGACTTCTTAAAGTGGCCAAGTTAAAAAAAAATCTAATAGAGATTATATATTTCAGTTGGTGCTACTTGAGAAGAGCCGAGGTGGCACAGTGGTTAGGGTGTAGTACTGCAGGCCACCTCAGCTGACTGTTATCTGCAGTTCAGCAGTTCTAATCTCACTGGCTCAAGGTTGACTCAGCCTTCCATCCTTCCGAGGTGGGTGAAATGAGGACCCAGACTGTGGGGGCAATATGCTGACTCTATAAACCACTTAGAGGGGGCTGAAAGCCCCATGAAGCGGTATATAAGTCTAACTGCTATTGCTATTGAATCATGATGATTAAATTCCATACTTCATGGCCTCTCTCTTATTTGCAGATACAATTGCCTGTTCTGAATGTCCAGAAGATCAATATCCAAGTAAGGACAAAGTTCAATGCATCCTCAAAAACATAACGTTTCTAACTTTTGAAGAACCTTTAGGGATCAGTTTAGTTGTGGTTGCTGTTTTATTTTCGATCATTACCATGTTCACTCTTGGAATATTTATCAACTATAAAGACACGCCTATTGTCAAAGCAAACAACAAGGACCTCACCTACACTCTCCTCATCTCCCTTCTGCTTTGCTTCCTCAACTCTTTTTTTTTCATTGGAAAACCTCTCAAAGTAATTTGCTTCCTCCGACAATCAGTCTTTGGCATTATCTTCTCTGTGGCCATTTCCTCTGTGTTGGCCAAAACCATCATGGTCATTGCTGCATTCATGGCCATCAAACCAGGGTCTGGCATGAGAAAATGGTTGGGGAAAAGACTGTCCTTCTTAATTGTTTTTTCTGGGTCCTTCATTCAAGCAGGCATTTGTCTGGCATGGATGATCACTTCTCCTTCCTTTCCAGAACTTAACATGCGATCAATGACTGAAGAGATCATAGCAGAATGTAATGAAGGGTCTGTTGTGATGTTTTATCTTGTCTTGGGTTACATGGGGTTTCTGTCTCTGGTCAGCTTCATGGTGGCTTTCCTGGCTCGGAACCTGCCAGACACATTCAATGAAGCCAAGTTCATCACTTTCAGCATGCTGGTGTTTTGTAGTGTTTGGTTGTCTTTTGTTCCCACCTATTTGAGTACCAAAGGAAAGTATATGGTGGCTGTGGAGATCTTCTCCATCTTAACTTCCAGTGCTGGGTTATTGGGGTGTATATTTTTCCCCAAATGCTTCATTATTCTGTTGAGGCCTGAGCTGAACAGCAAAGAGCAACTTGTAAAGAAAAAGCATTTCTGACTATTACATTTTGGGTATGTGTATTTCTGATGTGCAATTGGATTTGCAATATTCTTCTAAGGACATAACTTGCTTAGTAGCTCTGCCAACATTACCATAACTGCATATTCTTGGAAGACACCAATGTGTGTGATAAATTCTTATGAACAGAAGTGGAAAATAAAATTTAAAAAAAAACAACTTTTCATTGTACAATGAGTGACTTCACTCTTAATAAAGTAGATATTTCTTAATTCTGATTACTATTTCATGAAGAGAATGGCTCATCGTCCTAAGATATCTGTTGTTTTGTAAGTATAAATTATGATCTTAATATTTGGGTAATATAGTTTGGATCTTATCAACATGAAGCAGGCATGAGAAGAAAAGAAAGGGAAAGAAAACAAAAGGAAGATTACAAAAAAGACTCTTCCGATCTTCTTAATAGCAATTATAAATACATTTCTGTTGTGACCCCACTTGTTCCACACCAAAGCACACACGGAGCCAGAGATAAATTACAGCATTTAATTAACAGACAAACAGGTCCTTGGCAGCAACCCAGCACAGACAAACTTGGGTAGCAATAAACACAGATAAGGCTTGGCAGCAATCCAGCGTGCCAAGCTCATACAAAGTTCTCCGACATTCAATTCTGTGCTGACTTCTGCAAAGAGGGCATGTGCACAAAAAGCCTTTTTATAGTCTGGAGAGGAGCCTAATGACCATCAGCTCAGTGCAATTACCTCCTGTAAGGGTCCTCAACGTCCTCCAGAGCCAACTCATAGGGCCCCTCACTGTTGGAGTCTGGTGGCAGCTCCAATGGCTCCTGCTGGACCACAACACATTTCTATTGTAAATGTACAGTATTCATCTCTGTCTTTATGGTTACCACATACAAACAGTTTTGTTCATGCACTCAGTGAACCAGTTGTTAACCAGTAGGAACCCACCCCTGGTTATAGTGGTGTTGAATAATGGGATGTATGGACGCATACCAGGGTATGTTGCTACTGGTGTTGCTGTTGATTTGCTTTGCATGCGCTTCACGCATGCACAGTTGACTAAAAACTGTTCTCCATATGCGTAGAACATGAAAACCTTAGTAGAAAATGTGCCAGCAATGGCATCGCCAACCGGGGAACTGGTTCCCGGGTATGGCCAGCATGGATCGCTGCCGGTTTGGCCAACTGAGGCCAAAATACCTCTACCAGTTTGCCCGAATCTGTGCAAAGTGGTAGCAACCCACCTCTGACCCATACTCAAAGTTATGGCCATTGAAGTGCTCCTGTCAGAGCACTGCAACGGCCATAACTTGGAGTATGGGTCAGAGATGGGTTGCTACCGGTTCGCACAGATTCAGCATTTGAGAGTTTGGCAGCCTGCCATGACCACTTAACAACCGCAGGGCTATATCAACAAGGCCATCGATCTATTTCTTTCTCAGTATAAACCCCTTTGACCCTTACTTTTAGCTCATCTAGATGTACGGGAAAGCACCATGAAAGCCCCCTCAAGCCCTTGGTGGAAAAAATGGAAATAAAACACAACACACAAATATCCACTCATTACCATACAATACAATACCATAGCAGAGTTGGAAGAGACCTTGGGGGTCTTCTAGGCCAACCCCCTTCCTAGGCAGGAAACCCTACACCGTTCCAGAAAAATGGCTATCCAACATCTTCTTAAAGACTTCCAGTATTGGGGCATTCACAACTTCTGTTCCACTGATTAATTGTTCTAACTGTCAGGAAATTTCTCCTCAATTCTAAGTTGCTTCTCTCCTTGATTAGTTTCCACCCATTGCTTCTTGTTTTGCCCTCAAGTGCCTTGGAGAATAGTTTGACTCCTTCTTCTTTGTGGCAACCCCCGAGATATTGGGAGTTTGCTATCATGTCTCCCTTAGTCCTTCTTTTCATTAAACTAGACATGCCCTGTTTCTGCAACCGTTCATTGTATGTTTTAGCCTCTATTGCCTAATCCTCTTTGTTGCTCTTCTCTGCACTCTTTCTAAAGTCTCTACATCTTTTCTACATCGTGGCGACCAAAACTGAATGCAGTATTCCAAGTGTGGCCTTACCAACGCCTTATAAAGTGGTATTAACACTTCACGCGATCTTGATTTTATCCTTCTGTTTATGTAGCATTTACATAAGCTCTATTTCTATATTCTCTAATATATTCCATATTGTGTAATATATCATATAATCACTTAAAATATATTAATATTTACAGATTTATACAGTGTTATCAATTTTTGTCGTAAATAATACTTAGTTCCTATACAGCCCTAATGGGAGCATATACCATCACCAGCTGCTCTTCCACGTTCAGTCGTGCACATGTGCGATGACCAGCTGCTCTGTTCCTGGCAGCTTGCCCTTCAAAATTTTGAGTGGTCCATCATTTACGATTTTTAAGAAGAAACTGGACAGCCATTTGTCTGAAATGGTATAGGAGAGCGATAGTTAAACTTTTTGGCACCAAGTCCTTTATCATAAAATATACCAAGATTTAATACATAAAGCAAATGCTATTCTTGTTGCAGTTAATATATGTAGTGTTAAAGACTGAGATTTTTTACGCACTTTATCACTTAATATGCCCAACAGAAATAGTTCTGGTTTCCATTCAATCTTTTGTTCTATCATCTGTTCTAGCTGTTTCTTTATTTTAAGCCAATATTCTCTGGCTTTGGCACAGGTCCACCACATATGGTAGAAGGTTCCTTGTTTATATCCACATCTCCTGCAATTGTTGTTTGCATGTGTACTATATCCACTGCATTTTGCTGGTCCACTAATTTAGTCACTTTGTCAAAGAATGAAATAAGATTTGTTTTAGCATGATCTGTTTTTGACAAACTCATGTTGGCCACTGGTTATAACTTTTCTTACATGTAGTTTTTTTTTTTTTAAAAAAAATAGTTGTTGTTTGTAGCTATTTGCAGTCGTAGTTGGTTTTTTTTTTCTAAAGTAGTTTTTCTAATACAGTAGCATTTGGATCTATTCTTTCTTTAAAAAAATAGATTTATGCCCGGTCTTATTTTTTTAAAGAATCATTTCAATATTGTAGCCTTTGGGTCCCTTCTTTTAAAATTTGGTCTTTTGCTCCCTCTTGTGGTTAGAGGTGAAATAATACTTAAAAGTTGGGAGTTTTTTCCTCCCTCTTGTGGCTACTGTTGGAGGAGAATTTAAGTATAATATACTGAAGGCAATCAGAGTGCAGTTTGTAAGCCACAGAGGAAAGAGAGAAAAAAGCCACCCAGATAATAATTAATGTAAAAAAAGTATAGAAAAATAGTAAATTTTCCTCCTCCTCCTCCTCCTCCTCCTCCTCCTCCTCCTCCTCCTCCTCCTCCTCCTCCCATTACTTTATGGGTGTTTAAAAGGATAATATAGCCCCAGGGATGGTTGGTGAACTTAGGAGAGTCCAGAGCCTACTTTGCTTTATAACCTTGTTTTATTCATCTCTTTCTTCCCCTCATTCTTATTTAGCTTCACTGGTTCCTTCAAGGCCTTTCATTCAACAATTTGCTTGGAGAAACTGTGTCCATCGATCATCAGGGAGAAGTGCTTTCTGGATTCAATATTACAAATGTGGTCCTGTTTCCAAACAGCTCCTACAGCAAAGTGAACATCGGGAAAATGGATCCCAAAGCACTTGCAGGAAACGAATTTGTCATTCATGAAGATTTAATTGTTTGGCACAAAGATTTTTAAGCAGGTATGGATTCTGAGGTGTTTTATTATTTTGGAAGATTTGGAGATCAGGGCTTGTACAGATTCATTTCAGATTATTTCACCAGTTAAAATTAAAGCATGGCTCATTCTCCTGCTCTGGCAGAATTATAATTGGTAAATGATTTACAAAGGGAAGGGTCCAGAGGTGGTATTCAGCTGGTTCGGACTGGTTCAGGTAGGTCCAACAATCATCTGGCCAAGCCCGCCCACCCAGGGGTAGGTTCCAGCAGGCACTGCTGCCATTTGCTCATGTGTGCCCTTGCGCAGTGCAATTAAAATTGTTCTGTGAATATGAAGAACCCAAAAACAAGATGGTGGCATCTATGGCATCGCCTGGAGAACTGGTTCGGGGTGTGTGGCAGGCCTGGATTGCTGCCGGTTCCAGAATCCCAGGCTACGAAACCACTACCAGTTCGGCCAAACCAGTCCGAACTGATGGGAACTCAACACTGCACCTCCTCCTGCTCTACCCTATCCTTCATTTCCTGCTTTCTAGCTCATCTCAATCGCGCAGCACAACTGATTTCCCTCCCAGCTGTTTTACTTAACAATAGCAATAGCAATAGCAATAGCAATAGCAATAGTAATAGCAGTTAGACTTATATACTGCTTCATAGGGCTTTCAGCCCTCTCTAAGCGGTTTTACAGAGTCAGCATATTGCCCCCAGCAATCCGGGTCCTCATTTTACCCACCTTGGAAGGATGGAAGGCTGAGTCAACCTTGAGCCAGTGAGATTTGAACAGCCGAACTGCAGAACTGCAGTCAGCTGAAGTAGCCTGCAGTGCTGCATTGAACCACTGCGCCACCTCCTCCATTGCCGACTTGGAAGGTAAGCAGCTGAGCTTCTAAATGCTCCATTTTCAGGGCAGCGCATGTGCCCGAAGCCCGCTCTCACTGAACCGATTGTTAAACCAGCAGCATTCTACCACTGGAAGGATCAATGGAGGAAGACATGGGGAATTTTGCAAAGTTTCTGACTTGGTGGTGCAAACAATACTATAAAACCTGAGTGATTGGCTCCTAATGTCATGGTTGTGGAGAAAACACCCAAAAGTTCATCAATTAGGAAAAAGCATGAAGAAAAAATATATCAAACTTTCTTCCCTGGGGAGCTAGCAGACAGAAGCATGTTTAAGGATGTTATTTTTTTTAATTTGTGGGCTGTGTAGGAAGTTAGCACCCACCCCTCTCTTAGTAAAAGGATATATTTTATGAAATATTAAAAGGGCAGAATATTTCCTCTAAAAGGGAAGAAGAAATTCATCTCTCCACCACCTTTGTCAATGGGCCATTAAGGCCTGGTCCAGTCTATTCTACATACAAAGATCAACCTCCTCCAGGTAGAGCCAAAATACGAATCACATCATCATCGTTACATCATCACTCACAGTGGTGGATTTCAAAAAATTTTGGGACCGTTTTACGGTGGTTCTCCTCCTACCTCTCGGACAGGTCGCAGTCGGTGTTGGTCGGGGGTCAGAGATCGACCACGAGGCCCCTATCATATGGGGTGCCGCAGGGGTCGGTCCTGTCCCCCGTACTATTTAACATCTACATGAAACCGCTGGGCGAGATCATTCGGAGGCACGGGATAAGATACCACCAATACGCGGACGATACGCAGCTGTATCTGTCCGCCCCGTGCCAACTCAATGAAGCGGTGGACGTGATGAACCGGGGTCTTGAAGCCGTTAGGGACTGGATGCGGGCTAACAAGCTTGTACTCAACCCAGAAAAGACCGAGTGGCTGTTGTGTTTCCCTCCCAAAAATTTGGCTAGTGTACCAACGATCAGGCTGGGGGGTCAAAATTTACACCCCTCAGACAGGGTTCGCAACTTGGGAGTCCTCCTGGATCCACAGCTGACTTTTGATCACCACCTGTCGGCTGTGACCAGGGGGGCATTTGCCCAGGTTCGCCTGGTGCGCCAGTTGCGACCCTACCTGAATCGGGAGGCTCTCACAACATTCACATTTGAACATTCACTGCTTCTCGTGTGAATGGAGCAAGCAAGCACAAGCACCAGCCAACTGTACGTGAGTGGAGGTTTGTGGTGAGTTTAGAGTTTAGAGTTTTATTTCATTTGTATGCCGCCCTTTTCCCTAAGGGGACTCAGGCGGCTCACAACTCAAAAAGGGAAGGGGGGATACAGATAGTTTAACAACAACACAGAACAATACATAGTTAAAAAGCGCAACAATCATACCATTTGAGATAGGGGCAGCGAATCTTTAGCCCCAGGCCTGTCGGAACAGCCAGGTTTTAAGGGCTATGCAGAAGGCCTGGAGGGTGGTGAGGGTACGAAACTCCACGGGGAATTCATTCCAGAGGGTCGGAGCAGCCACAGAGAAGGCTCTCCTCCGGGTAGTCGCCAGTCGACACTGGCCGGCGGATGGAATTCGGAGGAGGCCTAGTCTGTGGGATCTAATTGGTCTAGTGGAGGTAATTGGCAGTAGGCGGTCTCTCAAGTACCCAGGTCCAATACCATGAAGGGCTTTATAAGTGACGACTAGTGCCTTGAAGCGTATCCGGAGACCAATAGGCAGCCAGTGCAGCTCGCGGAGGATAGGTGTTACGTGGGTGAACCGAGGTGCACCCACAATCGCTCGCGCGGCTGCATTCTGGACAAGCTGAAGTCACCGAATACTCTTCAAGGGCTGTCCCATGTAGAGCACGTTGCAGTAGTCCAGTCTGGAGGTCACAAGGGCACGAGTGACTGTTGTGAGAGCCTCCCGGTTCAGGTAGCGACGCAACTGGTGCACCAGGCGAACCTGGGCAAATGCCCTCCTGGTCACAGGTGACAAGTGGTGTTCAAAAGTCAGCTGTGGGTCCAGGAGGACTCCCAAGTTGCGGACCCTGTCTGAGGGGTGTACTGTTTGACCCCCCCCCCAGCCTGAGAGATGGAACACTTGGCCAATTATTGGGAGGGAAGCACAGCAGCCACTCGGTCTTATCTGGATTGAGTACAAGCTTGTTAACCCCCATCCAGTCCCTAACAGCCTCAAGGCCCTGGCACATCACGTCAATCACTTCATTGAGTTGGCACCGGGTGGACAGATACAGCTGCGTATCGTCTGCATACTGGTGGTATTTTATCCCATGCCGTCGAATGATCTCACCCAGCGGTTTCATGTAGATATTAAATAGGAGGGGGGACAGGACCGAACCCTGCGGTACCCCATACGTTAGGGCCTAGGGGTCGATCTCTGCCCTCCGACCAACACCGACTGTGACCTGTCCGAGAGGTAGGAGGAGAACCACCGTAGAACAGTGCCTCCCACCCCCACCTCCCGCAGTCATCGCAGAAGGATATCATGGTGCGAGTGCAAGTGCTTGCCACTGATGCAAGTGGAGCCCCGCGCACATGTGAAAACATCTGCCACTTATGCAAGTGGAGCTGCATGCAGGTGTGAAAGTGCCCACCTTTCATGTGAGTGGAGCTGCGGGCACGCCCGCTCCCCCACCACTTGTGTGGCTCTATTTTTAATGGGCCTCAGCCTGATAATGATCCATGGTCTGGTGGTTGGAGACCCTTGCTCTATGTGACATTACACCTCTACTCTGTGATGTATTACCTTTTTTCATTGCAATATTTACCAGTTAGTAAATCATTTTCACCTACGTATTTTATTTATATGGACAAAAAGAATGCAAGAGAGAGGTCCTGGATTGAATCATGCACATGCGACCTCTCTCCTCCAGGGAATCCTGCATTCTGCATGGCTTATGCGGGGCTGAGGGAGGTGAAAGTGGAAAATTGACATCTAGAGTGTTGCTGGTTCTCGACAAGGATGAACCCGATGAAACATATATTTGAGCTGCTATTAAGGCCACCCTTGTGATGCTATGGATAGTGATGCACTTGTAGTTCTCCACCCGTTCTGCATGAACAAATCACGCCTCCCTCCATTGTATTAGTGACTGTGACTCCAAGGTACCCAATTTTGTCTCAAATGGTGTAATATAGAAGTAACAGCTCTCCAAACCCAGGAGGTCCCATTGCAGAGACGACTGTTTGTTGACAATTAACCCAAATGACTATCATTGCAGCTTGTTGTCACAGCTGACACAGCTTGCTAAGGAAATAATTTGTATGTCAGTCTTGAAGAGTGTTTAAAAAAACCTTCGCTTCTACAGCCAAGAGAAAACAGGCAGGGGAGATCTTATCCCTGGTGATTTCCATTGACTGCGGTGTGCTTCTCCATCATGCTTTGCTAACCTTTTTGATGCGAATCCATCGGGTGAGAGAACTGATATAGTTATGGGTTTTAGCTGAGCTTGTTCTTAGATGTTGCAGTTGGTGGAATTATAGTCTCACCAAATGTAATCCTGGGGTTGTAGCTAGACCCAAACAAGCTTCTTCTGGAGACCATGCTGAGGGTAGTGATCGTACTCTGGTTGCTAATTGACATCAAGGGCCAGGCAGAAGCTACATCTTGCCCCAAAAGTGACCCTTCTCCTATCCTTCATGAATGGTATAAGCCAGGGGAACTCCTCATCGGCGGGATCACAGCTCAGATTGCCTATGTACTAAAGCAACATTATTTTGACGAGCATCCTTCACAGAATTCATTCATACCGCCCCTGTAAGAAATTCTCTTTTTTTTTCTTTTTCCTTCCTCTCCACGAGTTGTTGGAAACTGCAAAATAATCATACTTTTAAAAGATTCAAGGATGTTCTGGTTAAAAAAAATGGAGAGTTTTGCAAGTTTCCACACCCATTTTTAAGAGCTCTGTTTGTTATCAGACATTGTTTCGACGGTGTCTCAGCTTCAAAGAATCTTTTGGAATCTTACAGACTCTCAAATGTATTATGTTTTTTGTGGATCGGGTTGAACTCAACACTGTGGCAAGCACCCAGATAGGGGTGCCCTATCTGTATACCTTTAATGCTGTACCAATCCCAACTCCTTATTCCCCGAGCCTGCCTACGTCACCTGAAGGTATATTTAACCTGCCTTTTTATATTGTCTTATCTGTTGCATTTGATATTGTCTTATCTGTCGTAGCTGAGCTTGGCGATCAGAAAAGTCAAGAGTTTAGCGGTTCAAATCCCTAGTGCCACGTAACGGAGTGAGCTCCCGTTACATGTCCCAGCTTCTGCCAAACTAGCAGTTTGAAAGAAGGTAAAAAATGCAAGTTGGAAAATAGGAATAGGAATAGCAATAGCAATAGCAGTTAGACTTATATACCGCTTCATAGGGCTTTCAGCCCTCTCTAAGCGGTTACAGAGTCAGCATATTGCCCCCAACAATCTGGGTCCTCATTTTACCCACCTCAGAAGGATGGAAGGCTGAGTCAACCCTGAGCCTGTGAGATTTGAACAGCCGAACTGCAGAACTGCAGTCAGCTGAAGTAGCCTGCAGTGCTGCATTTAACCACTGCGCCACCTCGGCTCGGAATCACCTTTGGTGGGAAGATAACAGTGTTCCGTGTCCCTTTGTTGTTTAGTCATGCTGGCCACATGACCATGGAGACATCGTCAGACAGTGCTGGCTCTTCAGCTTTGAAATGGAGATGAGCACCGCCCCATAGAGTTGGGAACGACTAGCACATATGTGCAAGGGGAACTTTTACCTTTACCTTATCTGTCGTATTGGAGGAATCACTGTTATAAAGTTGTTCTGGGGGTCACAGATCCATTACTCAGATCCACACTGTTAGGATAAAAATCAATGTAGCCTGTATGATGAGCCTGTGCCCCCAAAATATGTGGAAATAGTGCTGTGTATGTGGAAATTTTGCCTTGCAAACAGGACAACTGCTTAGCTGGCACATTGTAGTGGGCTAAAATCAGGGGTAAAATCCAGCAGATTTTGGCCAGTTCTGGAAAACCAGTAGTGGAAATTGTGAGTAGTTCAAACAACTGGCAAGTACCACCTCTGTGTCAGTGTTCCAAATATCATGCAGAATTAAATCAGAGTCCAAGGCAGATCTATCCTTAAGGTTCCAATTTAATAAGACAGACATGTTGGCATCATGCTATGGATCCCAATACTGGAACTGACATCACAATTCCACCCAGTTAAAAGTTCATGATCTTGACCCCACACCCACAATCCATCACATGGTCCAATCTTCTTCTTCCACGCTGGCATTCACACCCAGCTGCTTCCGGTCAGGTGTACTGGTGTGGAGACAAAGGATGATCTTGGCTTCTAGTAAAGAATGAAAACAATACATTCCACAATCTCACTCCCATCGACTATAATAATGAAACAGCATAATAAAATAAGATAAAGTGTGGCAGGCCAAATTTCTAAAAGGAATATAATTGCAGGCCTGACACTCTGGCTGGCCCCAGAGTGGGGTTTGAATGCAGATTTTGCAGTATCCTTCCCCCCAGGAATGGGGAGAGAATGGGGATTTTGCAGTATCCTTCCCCTGCCATGCCCACCAAGCCATGCCCACAGAACCAGTAGTTAAAAAAAATGAATTTCACCACTTGCTAAGATCGTAGGAATGAGGAACTAAGTTTGGTCACATATAAAAATAGCAATGTTGTGACAGTTAGGTTGAAGATGATAGCAACTGCCCCTGATGCATATAAAGAATGGCAAATTCCAGACAGTCATGTGGGACTATGGTCTAAAAGGTATAAAAGGTATAAAAGGACCACGATGAGATGTGGAAGTGGCCAATTGGTCTCAAGCTGTCCCTTTTGACTGCTGGTCCCATTAACCCTCATTGCAATGTGATGTCTGTGTTACCTTAAAATTCAACAAACTTCTGAATCTCAAAGTGAGACTTTTGGGGCGTGCTGTCTTTTCAGTTGTTATTAATTGCAGCTATGCTCATGATCAGATCCCCCCCCCCCATTGACATCACTAAAACCTACACAGTAATAGAATAGTTGGTTAGGTCACAATGGATATAATCCAGGGCATTAGAAGTGTTGGGTGTAGGGTTGGGAAATGATAGCGACTGGTTGCTGGCTGCTGACTCAACCCTTGCACAAAATTGCCGAAAATCCTCTATGCAGTTCAGACAAAATTGCAGGTACAGAGCAGTACAACTCAATTGTACACAATGAGCTGGGGTGGTGCAGTGGTTAGAGTGCAGTACTGCAGGCTACTTCTGCTGACTGCCGGCTGTCTGCAATTTGGCAGTTTGAATCCCACCAGGCTAAAGGTTGACTCAGCCTTCCATCCTTCCGAGGTGGGTGAAATGAGGACCCAGATTGTTGGGGGGCAATATGCTGACTCTGTAAACTGCTTAGAGAGGGCTGTAAAGCACTGTATAAGTCTGAGTGCCTTTACTATTGCTACTTTCCTTGAACTCAAATTCCACTCTGCCCACCAGTGTCTCATTGCCCACATCAAAGCCGGACAATTGAATTATCAACAGGACCTCACATTAATAATAATAATAAGAATCTTTCTGTTCTCCAGCTCTACAACTGAATTGCCCTTCACAGTTTCCTGCAGGCTAGTCCAGTTGTTGACTTCTGTTTCATGATCTTGAGCTTGTTTGGAGGTTCTAGCAGGGGAGCGCAGCTATCGTATACACTTGACCAAAGATCGGTACACTCCTTCTATCTGAATGAATGGTCATTCTCTTCCACCGAGCGCGCAGCTTCGGGAGGGACGCACATGGAGAGGTGAGGGAGGAAGGGGACACCTGCCTAGCCAGCCAGATCAGCCGAATCAACCCTGGCGATCAATGGGGTGACAGATGTCGCAGCCAGATCGCCCTCACGTCCATCCTGTTTCATGATCTACCAAATCTTCCTCAATGGTCTTTATAGCTGAGGCTTCTCACAATGTGCAAGTTTCATTTTTGTGGTTGTTGCTGTTGCTTTGTGGAAACTATTCTTCTTGCCTCAGTATTTCACTTGTGCCTCGATTACATTTTCAGAGCCGTTTTAAAGTTTTATCAGCATACCCTGAATTTGGTATTTGCCGTGAAACAGATCAACTCAAACCCAAGATTCTTGCCTAACATTACCCTTGGATTTTTCATCTGTGACAACTATTTTGATGCTCAGTGGACTTACCGTTCCACTTTGGAATTGCTCTTCCGATCAGCTGATCAGTTGGTTGTCAACTACGGATGTGCTACCAATGAGAACCTTGTTGTGGCCATCATTGGTGGATTTGGTGCTGATATCTCATTCTTCATGTCTGATCTCACAAGCCTTTATAAAATCCCACAGGTAAGATATATGTATGGATATGTATGAAAACACTTCCTTATGGCAAAAATGGAAGGGAACAGGGAACCATTCTATTTCAAGTAGGAGTTAGGTTATATTTTAATGATGTAGCAAAAGGACCTAATGAAATTTGGCAGTTGGATTTAAGCCCTACCTCTGGTGTCAGCAATTTGCGGCTCTGGAGCCACGTGTGGCTCTTTCATCCCTCTGCTGCGGCTCCCTGTCACTCAAAATATGTGTCACAACTGTCAATGTGTGACACCCACCAGCATGTTCAATATAATAGCTGTTTTGCACATGTCTTTCACAGTACTCTTTTCAAATTTGGATACTGTCCCCTTTGTAAACAAATTACTACTCTACATAGACAGATTACCTGTCTAGAATCTCTAATCTGTGCTCTCCAAGCAGAAATTAGGTGTCCAATTCGGCCATTCCACTCTATGGAAAGGCCACACTATCTGCCCCCCCACCACCACAAAGATCCTGCAGGAGAAGAGAAGTCTGGATAACTGTGGGATCTGGCAGGGTGAGAGCTGTGAATTATAAACACAAAGCTTTTGCTGGTACCCAGCAGAACAGATATAGCCCCCTTGCTGACCTTAATGGGGACACTAAAGAGACAGATCAAGATAGTTGTGATAATGATAACTCAAATAAGCAGGGGATCGTGGTCCAAAATGAAGAACTTTCTTCAGAAAGGCGAAATGGGGAACCAGGTATCACACATCAGTCACACAAGAAGAGCAAGGTATGCAAAAAGAGAAGTGGTGGGTGATTTAATCATAAGGGATGTAAATTTAGGAAAGGATATGGAGATTTTAAAAGAGGTCAGGTGTCTGCCAGGTGCTACTGCCAGCAGAGACAAGAGGCGTATTCTTAAGATAGTCAAGAATGTAAGTAAGGACTGTGACGTTGATGCTATTATACATCTTGGGACAAATGATCTGTCCCCAAAAGATGTACTTTCTATGCAGAATGATTTCCAGGGCTTGGGGTATGAACTTAGTAGTATAGGTTGTAGGCTTATCTTTTCAGAGGTTTTACCAGTATATAAGGAACAAAAAGGGAAGGGCTTACTATTGAGTAAGGTACCACCTATATTGTACCTGTGCATTTTGTTTTTCTTGCCTAAATGTAGAAGCTTACTCTTTTCACCATTGAATTTCATTTTATTAGATAGTGCCCAATATTCAAATTTGTCAAAATCCTTCTGTATCTTAAGCCTATCTTCTGGAGTGTTGGCTATTCCTGCCAGCTTGGTGTCATCTGCAAATTTGATGAGTTCCCCATTTATTCCCTCATCCAAATTATTGATGAAGATGTTGAAGAGTACTGGGCCTAAAACAGATCCTTGGGGTACTCCACTGAATACTTCCCTCCATGTAGATGAAGTTCCATTGAGGACTACAAGTTGAGTGCGATTGGTCAGCCAGTTATGAATCCATCTGGTGGTGATGCTGTCTAACCCACATTATTCTACTTTATCTAGTAGTAGGTTATGGTCTACCTTATCAAATAGTTTACTGTCCATCTAGTCCAACTCCCCCACCCAAGCAGGAGACCAGGCACCATTTCTGACAAATGACAATATTCTTGAAAGCCTCCAGTGATGAAGCTCCCAGAACTTCCGAAGGCAACTTCTGTTCTATTGGATGATTGCTCTCACTGTCAGAAAATTTCTCCTTATTTCCAGGTTGAATCTCTCCTTGATCCAACCATTATTCCTTGTCTGGCCATCAGGTGCTTTGGAAAATAGTTTGACCCCTTCCTCTCTGTGGTAGCCCGTCAAATATTGGAAGACTGCTATCGTGTCTCCCCTGGTCCTTCTCTTCACTAACTAGCCAGGCCCAGTTCCTGTAATCATTCATCATGTTTTGGCCTCCAGTCCCCTCATCATCTTGGTTGCTCTTCTCTGCACTCTTTGTAGAGTCTCAAAATCTTTTTATAGTATGGTGTCCAAAACTGGATGCTGTAGTCTAGATGTGGTGCTACTAAGGCTTTATAGAATGATATTAGTATTTCCCTTAATCTTGATTGTATCCCTTAATTGAAGGTGCTCATCTAGTTGCATGTTGACTGTGACTGTGTCCATCCCACTCTTGCAGCTACACATAGGGGGTTTCTTTAAGTAGCAGTAGCACTTGTGTACCACTTCATAGTGCTTTGCAACCCACTCTAAGCCATTTACAGAGCCAGCATCTTGCCCCAACAATTTGTGTCCTCATTTTACTGATCTTGGAAGGATGGAAGGCCGAGTCAACCTTGAGCCTGCGAGAATCAAACTGTTGGCAGTCAGCAGGATTAGCCTGAAATATTACATCCTAACCACTGTGTCACCACAGCTCTTGTGTTGTGTGCATGCTCTTCTATGCCTGAAGAAAAGGCAGGATATGAATCTAAGGAATAAACAAATATGATAGTGTTCCATTCATTTAGCGTTTAGTTAACAGCAACCATAATATTCGGGGACACGGTGGCTCAGTGGCTAAGACACTGAGTTTGTGGATCAGAAGGTTAGCAGTTCAGCAGTTCAAATCCCTAGTGCCGCATAATGGAGTGAACTCCCATTACTTGTCCCAGCTCCTGCCAACCTAGCAGTTCGAAAGCATGTAAAAATGCAAGTAGAAAAATAGGAACCACCTTTGGTGGGAAGGTAACAGTGTTCCGGGCGCCTTTGGCATTTAGTTATGCCAGCCACATGACCATGGAGACGTCTTCAGACAGCGCTGGCTCTTTGGCTTTAAAATGAAGATGAGCACCGCTCCCTAGAGTCGGGAACAACTAACACATATGTGTGAGGGGAACTGTTACCTTTATCTTAATCACAACGTTCAGAGTTTCATTTACAAAGGAAAATGGAAGCTCATAAAAGGCAGCAGCTTGTGTAAAAGATGTATATATCAGCAAATTGTTTAAGAAAACATACCTTTCTCAGATTAGCAGAGACATTCTAATGATAAGCAACCAACTCCACATTGTATTTTAGCTTGCTTATGGCTCATTTGCTGCCGAGAAGCAAGGGATAAAGGTGGCTAATACTTTTTATCGGATGGCTCCCAATGAAACTCTTCAGGTTGCCGGGCTTATCCAGTTGCTGAAGCATTTTGGATGGACCTGGGTTGGCCTCTTAATTCTGGATGATGACAGTGGAGACAATTTCTTCCGAGCCCTGGAGCCGCTTCTTTCCGAGAACAGGATCTGCGCTGCTTTTGTGGAGAGATTTCCTAAGCAATCCTTTTCCTTTATTTTTAAAGGTCACACAATGCCGTGGTTGGCTCTTTATTTGGTCGACCCCAAAGTCAACACATTCATCTTCTACGGGGAAAGCAGCACAGCCATGCTTCTGTTTCTCTTCATGAGATATATAGACGAAAGCCTTGAAAAACTCTGGATTTTGACAGCTCAAGTAGATCTCACGTTAACCAATGCTCATCGACCTTCCGATCTGCAATTGTTCGATGGAGCCATTTCCTTTGGTATACACTCCAATGCTCTGCCAAGGTTCAATGAATTCCTTTGGGCCATCAAGTCATCAACAATCCAACGAAATAGTTTGTTCAAAGAGTTCTGGGAGCAAAGCTTTGATTGCTCCTTTTCGGAAAGTAATAAACCAATGGAAAGTGATGCAGCTTGTACTGGGAGGGAAGATCTGAAAATGCTCCCTACACATTTATTTGAAATGACCGGCCACAGCTACAGCATCTATAATGCAGTCTATGCAATAGCACATGCTCTTCAAGGCATGGATTTACTTAGGTCTAAATACAAAAGAGTAGCAGAGAGTACAAGGGATGGACTTCAAAAGCAAGATATCTGGAAGGTAATAACTTGTGTGTCAGATTTCCTAAAGATGCCCTAATTAATTCATAATTATACAGTCAAGTTTTCAAAACAAAACCAGTGTTCTTAGGAGCTCCATTAGGTAAGATCTGTTCGCAGTCAAGCCTGTGCTTTGTTTGATTTACTTCTGAACTTTGCCCCTGTTCCTCCCCTCCCCTCAGTCTGTGTCATAAATCACATTACCCTATGGATGCACCCCTCCCAAACTGGCTACAGTAATCTGAGATCCGACTCCAGCCAACAGTATGCCTGGAATGCACTCTCCCTCATTCTGTTCCCATGACAACACCGAGAGTTGACATTGTGTATCAAAGGCCATCATTGCAAGGAGCAGATTGGAACAATTAGTAACATGTCTATTGAGCTTTGCTCTCAGATTAGTGAGGAGGTAGTGAAGTAACAGAAGCCCCATTTTTGTCTCTCTTGCGGAACCCCATAATAATAACCCATCCCTGTTCCTTACCTTTTTTTTGTATCTTGTCTAACATTTCTAGTTCATGCTTCCAATTAACTGAGTGTGTTTAGCTTAAACAAGAAAAATCTAAAGAGGAGACATGATCATAATCTTCCAAGAATGGAAGGGAGGAATGTGAGAGTTTATTCTCCATAACACTTGAGGGAATCACAAAAACTTCACCACCTGAGTAATTTCTATTTCTCTAAGTCCTCATTTCTTTCTCTGCTTTGAATCAGAAGGAAATTACCTTTTCCCGTGTGTAAAGCTACATCCCTTAAGGTGGATTTGATGACAAAATAAGCACATTTACAGTATAAAGTCTTCAATAGATTGTATTTTCTTTGAATTCAGCTCTGCAAGGAGTGATGGGATTCAGCCGGTTTGCACCTATTCGGGAGAACTGGTTCGTAACTTTCTAAGCAGTTTGGAGAACCGGTTGTTGGAAGAAATCTTATTTTATTATTTTCCCCATTTTACAGGGCTAATCCTGTAAGGAAGGCAGGAAGGAAAAATTCTGGTGTTGTTTCTAGCCTCATCTTTATTGCCCTGCCTCTCTGGTTAACCCTTATTACATTGTAACAGCTAAGGCGAAGCGCCCATTGACGTGAGTTGGCCACAGCCACATTGTCACATGACCACTGAGTTATGCCTACCCAGCTGGTCATTATGGCAGAGAACCAGTTGTTAAATTATTTGAATCCCACCACTCTCTGGAAGTCATGGCTGAAAACCTAGTTTTTCAGATCATAGATGTCCTTTACAAGCCACCCTGACCAGATGTGGTATTCAGCTAGTTCGGACTGGTTTGCCTAAAATGGTAGTGGAAATTGCAGGTGGGCCTGCCCCGGCTCTATACCATCCTATTTAGACACGTTTTTGAGGCAGTGCACATGCGCGGAAGGTCAGCAAAGTGCATGCACGGAAGGCCAGGTGCATGTGTCGAAGGGACGGGCGTGGGACAAACCGGTGGTAGCAAAATGTGAAACCCATCGCTGACCCGGATGTCAATATCAGAATATGTGCAATATATTTTTGTCTCTCTCGTCGAAGATTATAATTGTGATTTGCCCAATGTGTCATGGTTTAGTTACAGTAATGTTTAAAATTCAGTTACAGAAATCAATGGGATTGAAGTAATGCCACATTCATTTCTCTGATACAGATTTCAGGAAATCTTCCTTTAATCCATTTTTTGTAATCCTGCAAGGCTCCAAGAACAATGTGAGGACTTACTCACAATAGTTTATTTATTATGGCCCAAGTTAAGGACAGGAATCTTACCAGACTAAAGCACACAACAGCAATTCCAAACAACCAAGGAAATTGTCTGCCCTGGTTCTCTTTCTGCATTCCAAAGATTACAGATTTATCTGACTCTTAAATCCTTGGGAAAGATGCCCTCCCTCCTGTGACTTGGTACAACAGACTAGAATAATAGAATTACAGACTTGGAAGGGACCTTGGAGGTCTTCTAGTCCAACCCCTGCTTAGGCAAGAAACCCTACACCACTTCAGACAAATGGTTATCCAACATCTTCTAAAATACCTCCAGTGTTGGAGCATTTACAACTTCTGGAGACAAGTTGTTCCACTAATTAATTGTTCTCACTGTCAGGAAATTTCTCCTTGGTTCTAGGTTGCTTCTCTCCTTGATTAGTTTCCACCCATTGCTTCTTGTTTTGCCCTCAGGTGCCTTGGAGAATAGTTTGACTCCCTCTTCTTTGTGGCAACCCCTGAGATATTGGAAGACTGCTATCATGTCTCCTTCTTTTCATTAAACTAGACACACCCAGATTCTGCAATATTCTTTGTAGATTTTAGCCTCCAGTCTCCTAATCATTTTTGTTGCTCTTCTCTGCACTCTTCCTAGAGTTTCAACATCTTTTTTACATTGTAGCAACCAAAACTGGATGCAATATTTCAAGTGTGGTGTTACCAATAAAGTGTTATGAATGTTACATGTGGTCTTGATTCTATCCCTATATTAATGCGGCCTAGGACCACATTCTACCATAAATCCACTGATTTGTTTTCACTTCTTTATTCCATCTCCTTTTTATTTAGCTTCATTGGTTTCTTCAAGGCCTTTCATTCAATAATTCCCTTGGGGAAACTGTGTCCATCAACCATCATGGAGAAGTGCTTTCTGGATTCGATATTACAAATGTGGTCATGTTTCCAAACAATTCATACCGCAAAGTGAAAATCGGAAAGATGGATCCAAAAGCACTTGTTGGAGATGAATTTGTGATTCATGAAGATTTAATTGTGTGGCCCAAATATTTTAAGAGGGTATGGATTTTGAGAGATGTTTTTATTTTGGATGAAAGATTGGGAGATCAGAGATATGTTTCATTGTGCAGCTGTCCTTCAATTCCTTTAATCAGTTAAAATGAACTATTCTGTATTCAAAGTATAGCTCTTTTATCCTGTTCTGGGGTAATTATAATTGGGAATAATTTAGAGGACTTTTGGGGCTGGGTGCAGTGGTGGGATTCAATTTTTTTTACTACCGGTTCTGTGGGCATGTATTCTGTGGGTGTGGCTTTGTGGGCATGGCAGGGGAAGGTTACTGCAAAATCCTCATTCCCTCCCCACTCCTGGGGAAGGTTACTGCAAAATCTCCATTCCCTCCCCACTCCTGGGGGAAGGATACTGCAAAATCCCCATTCCCTCCCCACTCCTGAGGGAAGGATACTGCAAAATCCTCATTCCCTCCCCACTCCTGGGGAAAGGATACTGCAAAATCTCCCTTCCCTTCCCACCCCACTAACCTGCTTTCCAGCTCTGTTCTCCTGTGCAGGGCAACAAAAGAAGATCAGCTGGGAGGCAGCAGAGCCGGGGCCAGCCTATTTCCCAATTCTCCGAACTACTCAAAATTTCTGCTACCAGTTCTCCAGAACCTGTCAGAACTGGCTGAATACCACCTCTGGGTGAAGTGGTGGTGGAATACTTTGCTGTTACCCCCATCTCTAGAAAAAAATGAAATGAAATTCAGAGATTAAAAAGGCCGCTACCACAAACCCTAGGTACCACACCCCTTCTCTTAGTGGTGGCTACAAAAAAAGTGGCAGGCCCAGCAATGCTAGGGCTGGCAAGAATGTACCAGAAACAGAGACAGAACTTCCAACCCTCTCTGGATCAGCTGATCTGTGGGCCAAAGTTAAGGGACCTCTTGCACCTCAAAAATAGTAAGACCTTCCTGAAAATAAGGCCAAGAACCTATTTCAGAGATCAAAAGAAAATAAGACCCTGTCTTATTTTGGAGGAAACAGGCAATGTGATGGGTGGGAAATTTCACTATCCTTTGATTTCTGCTACTCTGTTCATGCAGGTAGATTAGAGTATTACTCAAGTCTTCAGTCTTGAATTCCATCCTGGTTTATCAACAGGTCTTGCCCCGTTCACTGTGTAATGATCCATGTCCTGCTGGCTCTCAGAAGAAAAAGAAAGAAGGAGAGAAATTTTGCTGCTACGATTGTGATCCTTGTTCTGATGGGAAGATGTCAAACATGTTGGGTAAATTATTCCGCTCTGCTCTTCTCTGCTCCGCTCAGCTCCACTCTACTCTTTTACTCTATCTACACCTACACTCAAGTCTACTTTACCCTACCTTACCCTACTCTACCCTATTTCTTCTACTCTACTCGCTGATATATTACTTTGTTTCAATGCAAAACTGACCAGATGTGTAGCAGGTTTGGTTGAAATTGCTGTTCAGTAAAACAAGGGCAAGGCTTCAGTCACATCATAGTGACCACTTTTTGGTGTTTTGGACAAATGTAAATACTCCCACTTATATACATCCATGGGACAGGTCTTTAGAAAGCTTGTATGATATATTTATCAAGAGCCGAGGTGGCGCAGTGGTTAGAGTGCACTACTGCAGCCACTTCAGCTGACTGCTAAGCTGCAGTTCGGCAGTTCAAATCTCACCGGCTCAAGGTTGACTCAGCCTTCCATCCTTCTGAGGTGTGTGAAATGAGGACCCAGACTGTGGGGGCGATATGCTGACTCTGTAAACCGCTTAGAGAGGGCTGAAAGCCCTATGAAGCGGTATATAAGTCTAACTGCTATTGCTATTGCTTTTGCTATATCCTGTGTGGAGCTTCCTGACTATGATCACTAACAGAGAAGATTCTCACCCCAATAAATTACCTTTAGGTATCATATAGTGAGGGATGCAGTGGCTCAGTGGCTAACATGCTGTGCTTGTCGATCAGAAAGGTCGGCAGTTCAGTGGTTCGAATCCCTTATTTGTCCCAGCTTCTGCCAAACTAGCAGTTCAAAAGCATGTAAAAATGCAAGTAGAAAAATAGGGACCATTTTTGGTGGGAAGGTAATAGCGTTCTGTGCACCTTCGTTGCATAGTCACGCTGGCCATGTGACCATGGAGACATCTTCAGACAGTGCTGGCTCTTCAGCTTTGAAACAGGGATGAGAATCACCCCCTAGACTCTGGAATGAATACCACACATATGCATGGGGAACCTTTACCTTCTATAATGATCTAATCAGGGTTTTTTCAAGCTTAACTTTAAAAGATATGGATGTCAAATCCCAAAATCCCCAGCCAAAATTCTGAGAAGTGAAGTCCAAAGTTCTTAAAATGGTCAAATTTCAAGACACATTTATATAATTTAATCTATAAATGTATACGTTATATATAACTTGATGCCCCATCACTCATGAAGGTTAGATCCCATATCTCACGATTTTTCTCTTATTTGCAGACACGATGGCCTGTTCTGAATGTCCAGAAGACCAATATCCAAGTAAGGACAAAGTTCGATGCATTCCCAAAACTATAACATTTCTAACTTATAAAGAAGCTTTAGGGATCAGTTTAGTTGCGGTTGCTGCTTTATTCTCAACCATTACGATGTTCATACTTGGAATATTTATCAAGCATAAGGACACCCCTATTGTTAAAGCGAACAACAAGGACCTCACCTACACTCTCCTCATCTCCCTTCTGCTCTGCTTCCTCTGCTCTTTCCTCTTCCTGGGAAAACCTCTCAAACTGATTTGCTTCCTCCGACAATCCGTGTTTGGCATTATCTTCTCTGTGGCCATTTCTTCTGTGTTGGCCAAAACCATCATGGTCATTGCTGCATTCATGGCCACTAGACCAGGCTCCGGCATGAGAAAATGGTTGGGCAACAGACTGTCCACCTTAATTATATTTCCTGGCTCCTTCATTCAAGCAGGCATTTGTCTGGCATGGATGATCACTTCTCCCCCCTTTCCAGAACTCAACATGAAATCAATGGCTGAAGAGATCATAGCAGAATGTAACGAAGGGTCTGTTGTGATGTTTTATCTTGTCTTGGGCTACATGGGGCTTCTGTCTCTGGTCAGCTTCATGGTGGCTTTCCTGGCTCGGAACCTGCCCAACACATTCAATGAAGCCAAGTTCATCACATTTAGCATGCTGGTGTTTTGCAGTGTTTGGTTGTCTTTTGTTCCCACTTATTTGAGCACCAAAGGAAAGTATATGGTGGCTGTGGAGATCTTCTCTATCTTAGCTTCTAGTGCTGGGTTATTAGGCTGTATCTTTTTCCCAAAATGCTACATTATTTTGCTGAGGCCTGAGCTCAACAGCAAAGGGCATATTGTAAAGAAAAAAAACCTCTCATGATCATTAAATTGTGGCTCTCCTTTGAGTTCCTTATATCTAGTTTTGCATTTCTTCCTGATAATATTACACAATAATTCTGAACATTTAACTATTTAACCATTTCAGAGGGATATTCCCCAAAATTAACAAAATATTGTAGAGGTTTAATAAAGCATCTCTTGAAAAGAGTTATACATTTCTAAGGAAAAGACATTCAAGCAATATTGAAAACCATTAGGTTTTTGAAGAAGAGAACACATAGACTGATGAAAAGGAAAATTCCACCATAATATGAAGACAACAAACCTTTATAAAGGAAGTTTTTGAGGACAATTAACTTGTTTGTGTTCAGTCTTGGATCCAATATATTCTAACTTAATAACTTAATTTATTGAATGAGAATTATCAGAGGACAGTTGTTAAAACATCAAAATTTTATAGCTATGTTTATTCCTTTATTATTTTTACAAATAACTCAAGATGGGAAACATAGCCAACACATTTGATAAATAGTGATCACGTCCTATTTTTTCCCCACAACAACACTGTGAGTAAATTTGGGCTAAGAGAGAAGGACTGGTCCCAGCTGGATTTCATGGCTAAGGTGGGACTAGAACTCTGGCTTTCTAGCCTGGTTCCTTAACCACTATACCCGTGATGACGAACCTATGGCAGGCATGCCAGAGGTCACATGCAGAGCTCTCTCTGTGGGCCTGCGCACTGTCGCCAACTGCTTTTCTGGTTTCCTGCACACATGAATGCTGGCCAGCTGGCCTTCACAAGCACCAGAGCACTGGGAAAATGGCTGGAAAAATGGCCAGAAAATGGCCAGAAACCAGGCATGTGCATGCTGGCCAGCTGGTTTTGGGTTTCCAGTGCTCCTGCATGTGTGAACACCAGCTGGCCAGTGCAGAAGCACATGCTGGAAAGCCGAAGACCAGCTGGCCAATGCAAATATGTACACTGGGCAATTCCTCTTTGGGTTTCCAGCACTCTGGTGTACAGACATGCACATGCGTGCACACGCATTCCAGTTTGGGCACTCAGTGCCAAAAAGGTTCACCATCACTGCACCATACCAAACTGACTCTTTAAAAAGAAAGCCCACTAGGAAGTATTTAGAAGAGGTTATGTGAGAAAATACAATTGATCTTCAAGGAATGTTCAAAGATCAGAGCCAAGGTGGCGCAGTGGTTAGGGTGCAGTACTACAGGCCACTTCAGCTGACTGTTATCTGCAGTTCAGCGGTTCTAATCTCACCGGCTCAAGGTTGACTCAGTCTTCCATCCTTCCGAGGTGGGTGAAATGAGGACCCAGACTGTTGGGGCGATATGCTGACTCTGTAAACCGCTTAAAGAGGGCTGAAAGCCCTATGAAGTGGTATATAAGTCTAACTGCTATTGCTATCACTATTTAATTGTGGAATAGAGGAATTGGGTGGATGGAGGCTCTGTATTTTTCTAGGGTATGCTGAAGCTATAGAACAGGGGTGCCGAACTCAAGGCCCAGGGGATGAATCCGGCCTGTGGAGTGCTTTCGGGGGTGGGTTCCTGCCAGTTCTAACCTCTTCTATAGAAATCTACAGTGACGTTTAGAACCAGTTCCAGCTTCCTCCCCCCGCACGTCTGCACATCATCAAGGTGAAGAGTGAGAGGAGGAATTCTGGGAGTTGAAGTCCACAAATCTTAAAGCTGTCAAGTTTGAATACACCTGGGTTTTTTTCCCTAAAGGTTAGGGGTGTAAGAGTCTTGTAACTTGACAGCTTTAAGGCTTGCGTGCTTCAAATGCCAGAGTTTCTGAGCCAACATTTTGGTTGCTAAGCAAGAGCGTTGTTAAGTGAGTTTCACCACATTTCACAAGTTGGCCATGCCCATCCAGTCACATGGTTGGTAAGCTACTCCCACCTGGTCACATGGCCAGCAAGCTACTCCCACAAAGCAGGCCACACCTACAGAAGAGGTTCTAAAATAATTTGAAACCCACCAATGGTTCTAGGTCATCTCTCTCTTTCTTTTCACTTTAGGAATTATTTGAAAGCTTTTCATTGTGGTATCACCCAATTTTATATATACCACCTTGAAAACTCTTTCATTATGAGAATTGTTATTAGAATCAATAAAGCCAGCAAATCAGCTGCATATTTACATTAACCAATCTATTTCCTGCCTAATTTTGCAATGAAAAAAAGTTAATACGTCCCAGAGTAGAGGAGCCTAGAGTAGTGTAGAGTAGATGACAGTAAAACTTAGAATAATTTACCCGACATGTTTGACATCTTCCCATCAGAACATGGATCACAATCATAGCAACAGAATTTCTCGCCTTCTCTCTTTTTCTTCTGATAGCCAGCAGGACAGGGGTCATTACACAATGAACGGGGCAAGACCTGTTGACAAACCAGGATGGAATCCAAGATTTAAGACTTGACTAATACAGGCAGTGGTGGGATGCAACTGATTTAACAGCCGGTTTAGTGAGTGTGTGCTTTGCACGCATGTGCAGCATTCAAAAAATGACCTTTTTAAGCTTCAAAACTTACCTTCTATGTCAGCATTGGTGACTAAACCAGGTGACTTCTACATGGGGTTTCTGTCTCTGGTTAGCTTCATGGTGGCTTTCCTGGCTAGGAACCTGCCAGACACATTCAACGAAGCCAAGTTCATCACTTTCAGCATGCTGGTGGTTTGCAGTGTTTGGCTGTCTTTTGTTCCCACTTATTTGAGCACCAAAGGAAAGTATATGGTGGCTGTGGAGATCTATAACTTTTCTAACTTTTGAAGAACCTTTGGGGATCAGTTTAGTTGTGGTTGCTGTTTTATTTTCAGTCATTACTATGTTCATACTCGGAATATTCATTAAGTATAAAGACACCCCTATTGTTAAAGCAAACAACAAGGACCTCTCCTACATTCTCCTCATCTCCCTTCTTCTTTGCTTCCTTTGCTCTTTCCTATTCATGGGAAAACCTGTCCAAGTGATTTGCTTTCTCCGACAATCTGTGTTTGGCATTATCTTCTCTGTGGCCGTTTCTTCTGTGTTGGCCAAAACCATCATGGTTATAGCTGCATTCATGGCCACCAAACCAGGGTCTGGCATGAGAAAATGGTTGGGGAAAAGATTGTCCTTCTTAATTGTCTTCTTCTGCTCCCTCATTCAAGCAAGCATTTGTTTGGTGTGGATGATCACTTCTCCCCCCTTTCCAGAACTAACATGAAATCAATGACTGAAGAGATCATAGCAGAATGTAACGAAGGGTCTGTTGTGATGTTTTACCTTGTCTTGGGCTATATGGGGTTTCTGTCTCTGGTCAGCTTCATGGTGGCTTTCCTGGCTAGGAACCTGCCAGACACATTCAATGAAGCCAAGTTCATCACTTTCAGCATGCTGGTGTTTTGTAGTGTTTGGTTGTCTTTTGTTCCCACCTACCTGAGCACCAAAGGGAAGTATATGGTAGCTGTGGAGATCTTCTCCATTTTAGCTTCTAGTGCTGGGTTATTGGGATGTATCTTTCCCCCCAAATGCTTCATTATTTTGCTGAGGCCTGAGCTCAACAGCAAAGGACAACTTGTAAAGGAAAAACATTTTTGATTATTAAATTATGGATTGATGTATCTCTGCTCTGAAACTGAAGGAGTGAAATCCTCTTCTATGAAAAAAATGGAGCTTGTTTGTTGGTTCTGTCAGTTTTTTGATATTGTATATCCTTGATATATCTAACAGTTTGTCATATGAATGTAAATGTAAAATAAAATATTTCACTGTTTCATGAGTCATTTTGCTTTTAAAGAAGTATTTTGTTTTAGTTCTGATTATTTACAGGGCCTACCATATTTTTCTGAGTATAAGATGTTCCAAAATATAAAACACACATTAGCTGGGACTCGGGAGGCAGAAAATAGATGGGGTGGGGCCAGTCAGAAGTGGTATTTACAGGTTCTCCAAACTACTCACAATTTCTGCTACCGGTTCTCCAGAACTGGCCAGAACCGGCTGAATACCACCTCTGGTTTGGACCCATGTTCTGTAACCCTAACCTTAACCACAATTATAAAAAAATTAACTCCCTTTACAGCCAAAGGTGTTCAAGCACACCTTGAAAACAAGGTCATGTCCTCCAAACCAAAAGCTGGTTGTTCTTACAGGTAGGATTATAAGAATGTTCTAGATTACACCATGAAGGAACATAACTAATCAAAAGGTTTTTTTTTTTAAAAAAAAATTGCTAATCTTTGTGTTCAGGACTTTCACAAGCCTGAGTCCCTTCAATCTGTTTTTCCACTGGTAATATAGTACTTACAATACATACAGTACTTACTTTGAATAGCTCCAAAATATTTAGACAGGTTTGTAAAGAGTCTTTGAGAACATATAGATGACTTTGTGCTGGATATTATGACTGATACATTTTAACTTAAGGGACGTGTTGGCTCAGTGGCTAAGATGCTGAGCTTGTCGATCAGAAAGGTTGGCAGTTCAGCGGTTTGAATCCCTAGTAATTCAGAGTCCCTTGACCGGATTGCGCCACTACGGCCCCTCCGGGTCGGCGGATCCTGGAGGCCTCCTTGGTTCACCGAGGAGCTCTGGGAGAAGAAGCGCCGGAGGAGACGCCTAGAGCACTTGTGGAGGTCCGATAAGTCCGAAGTGAACCGAGCACTTCTGACAACATGCACCAAGGAATACATCAGGGCATTGAGGACAGCTAAAAGAACACATATTGCCACCTTGGTTGCGTCCGCCGAGTCCTGCCCAGCCGCCCTGTTTAGGATAACCCGCTTCCTCCTAAATAGGAGGGATGCGGGGGACCCCCTACAGGGTAAGGCTGAGGAGTATGTCCAGTTCTTGGCGGACAAGGTTGCTCCGTTTCAGTCGGACTTGGACTCCACCTCTGCAGATCCAGCCGAGACACAGGGGGATAACTTGGCAGACCATCTCTGGGCTGAGTTCCAGGACGTTGCCTCAGGGGATGTGGACAAGGCCATACGAGCTGTGAGTGCCTCCACCTGTATACTGGACCCATGTCCCTCCTGGCTGGTTGCCAACAGCAGTGAGGTGACACAAGGCTGGATCCAGGCGGTCGTTACCGCCTCCCTTCGGGAGGGGCACTTCCCCGCCGCACTTAAAGCGGCAGTGGTGAGACCCCTCCTGAAGAAACCATCCTTGGATCCAGCCGTTCTTAACAACTACCGTCCAGTCTCCAACCTCCCCTTTGTTGGGAAGGTTGTTGAGAAGGTGGTGGCCTTCCAGCTTCAACGGTCCTTGGAGGAAGCTAGTTACCTTGACCCCTTCCAGTCCGGCTTCAGACCTGGTTACAGCACAGAAACCGCTTTGGTCGCATTGACCGATGATCTCTGGAGAGCCAGGGATGGAGGCCATGCATCCATCCTGGTTCTCCTTGACCTCTCATCAGCTTTCGATACCATCGACCATGGTATCCTTCTGCGACGACTGCAGGAGGTGGGAGTGGGAGGCACTGTTTTACGGTGGTTCTCCTCCTACCTCTCGGACAGGTCGCAGTCGGTGTTGGTTGGGGGGCAGAGATCGTCCCTGAGGCCCCTAACTTGTGGGGTGCCGCAGGGCTCGGTCTTATCCCCCCTATTATTTAACATATACATGAAACCGCTGGGCGAGATCATTCGGAGGCACGGGATAAAATACCATCAATACACGGATTACACACAGTTGTATCTGTCCGCCCCGTGCCAACTCAATGAAGCGGTGGACATGATGAACCGGGGTCTTGAGGCCGTTAAGAACTGGATGAGAGCTAACAAACTGGTGCTCAACCCAGACAAGACCGAGTGGCTGTTGTGTTTCCCTCCCAATAATTTGGCCAATGTTCCATCACTCAGGCTGGGGGGTCAAATTTTACACCCCTCAGACAGGGTCCGCAACTTGGGAGTCCTCCTGGACCCACAGCTGACTTTCAACCATCATTTGTCAGCTGTGACCAGGGGGGCATTTGCCCAGGTTCGCCTGGTGCACCAGTTGCGGCCCTACCTGAATTGGGAGGCCCTCACAACAGTCACTCGAGCCCTTGTGATCTCCAGGCTGGAATACTGTAATGTGCTCTACATGGGGCTGCCCTTGAAGAGCATCCGGCGACTTCAGCTAGTCCAGAATGCGGCCGTGCGAGTGATTGTGGGTGCACCGCGGTTCACCCACATAACACCTATCCTCCGCGAGCTGCACTGGCTACCTGTTGATCTCCGGGTGTGCTTCAAGGTGCTACTTACCACCCATAAAGCCCTCCATGGTAGTGGATCTGAATACTTGAGAGACCGCCTTCTGCCGATTACCTCCCTCCGTACCATCAGATCGCACAGATTGGGCCTCCTCCGAATTCCATCCGCCAGTCAGTGCCGACTGGCGACTACGCGGAGGAGAGCCTTCTCAGTAGCAGCTCCGACCCTTTGGAACGATCTCCCCGTGGAGATTCGTACCCTCACCACCGTCCAGACCTTCCGCACAGCTCTCAAGATCTGGCTATCCCATCAGGCCTGGGGATAAGATCCTAATCCGCCCCGCCCGAATGCTGAATGAATGTTGTGTTTTATTGTTTTATTTTATTTTATTCATATATTTTATGTTTTGTCGTGCACTTCCTCCCACGAGTTGTAAGCCGCCCTGAGTCCCCTCAGGGAAAAGGGCGGCCTATAAATGCCAAATAAAACTCTAAAAAAACCTCTAAACTCTAGTGCAGTGTAACGGAGTGAGCTCCCATTACTTGCCCCAGCTTCTGCCGACCTAGCAGTTCAAAAGCATGTAAAAATACAAGTGGAAAATTAGGAACTACTAATTTGGTGGGAAGGTAACAGCGTTCCGTGCACCTTCAGTGTTTAGTCATGCCAGACACATGACCACAAAGATGTATTTGGACAGTGCTGGCTCTTTGGCTTTGAAAAGGAGATGAGCACTGCCCCCTACAGCCAGGAATGACTAGCACAAATGTGCGAGGGGAACCTTTACCTTATATTTTAACAACCTAATCTATTCTATGGGATTTATGCAGCGGTAGGTTGCTGCTGGTTTTACTACCGGTTCACAACCTGTGCACAATGTGTGTATGCATGCACAGAAAAATTTACAGTGAACTGTGCACACACACAATCACTAAAATCCAAAATAGTGGTGGCCCAGCGGCGGCAAGAGAACTGACCCGGGCCTCACTTCCGCTACCAGTTCGGCCAAACCGGGGCGAACCGGCAGCAATCCACCTCTGGATTTATTAGATGAGGAATATGAAAACCACCAATTTTGTTATGTGAAACCTTTTTTTAAAAAAAGGTTCACTGTGAAGTATTTGTAAGAGGCTATCAAGGAAAATACAGCTGATTTTCAAAGAGCATTTTAAAAATCACCATATAATTGAGGTTGAGAGGAATTGGGTAGATGAATGTTCTGTATTTTTCTAGGACATGTTGAAGGCCTATGATTGTGTTTGTTTCCTTAATCTGACTAGGGTCAAGGAAACATGGATTTAAGTCTACATGAATTATTATTGGGTGATTAATAGAGTTTAAATGAAAGTGTTGGAAGAAATATCCATCTGGATCAGTTCCAAGAGGGAAGAAAGACACTGGAAACATGGAGACTGATTGGAAAGATGGTTTATTGATGGACAGGAGCACATGGGTTTGAGGTCCTAGGCAGCTGACCCTGTGGAGTTTAGAATGAGGGTTATTTATACCTTCTCTTGGGCCTTGCCCTTGAGCTTCCTGTTCCTGTGCAAGAAACATATTCTATTGGTTGTAGTACAGTCATGGGTTTCAAATGGGTTTTTAGAACATCTTCTGTAGGTGTGGCCTGATTTGTGGGAGTGGCTTGCCAGCCATGTGACCGGGTGGGAGTGACGTGATGGCCATGTGACTGAGTGGGAGTGGCTTGCCAGCGATGTGACTGGGTGGGTGTGGCCAACTTGTAAAATGTGGTGAAACTCACTTAACAACGCTCTTGCTTAGCAATCAAAATGTTGGTTCAGAAACTCTGGCATTGAAGTGTGCAAGTCTTAAAGCTGTCAAGTTACCAGACCCTTGCAACCCTAACCCTTTAGAAAAAAATCCCTGGGGGTGTTCGAACTTGACAGCTTTAAGACTTGTGGACTTCAACTCCCAGAATTCCTCCTCTCGCTCTTCATCTTGATGATGTGCAGATGGGCAGGGGGAGGGAGCTGGAACCGGTTCTAAACGGCACTGTAGATTTGTGGAACCTCTTCTATAGAAGAGGTTAGAACCTCTTCTAACCTCTTAGAACTGGCAGGAACCCACCCCTGTTGTAGTCAGACTCCATGCTAGGAGTTTGTCTGAAATAAGATTGATTGAAGCCTGGAGGGTGATGCAATGTCCCCCAGGTGATTTTGCAATGCAGTGAGCCCTGCTGCTAGATAATTATATTATGTTTTGGAGGGTCATGTCTTAATCCCACCACCAGAGGTGGGTTGCCAATTTTTTTACTACTGGTTCGGGTGTGCTCCTGCATGCACATGATGCTTCTGCACATGCTGGGTGGAGCCTCCTTGTGCCGCTACTACTGGTTCACCCAATCCAGGCCAAACCAGCAGCAACCCACCTCTGCCAATCACCCTGGAGCTGAAGATCTTTTGTTTTGTAGATAGTCCGGCCCAGTCCTTCTCAATGGGCACCAAATATCTGCTGGGGGCAGGGAGCTGAAGCTCGGAGTTTCTGTCTCTCTTCAGATTTCTATTTCTCTTTTAGGGGAAATATAACATTCTCCCTTTTTAATATTTCCTAAAATATTTCAGTCTTTTGGAGGGGTGGGTGCTAACTTTCTCCAAAAGGAAAGTAGCATGAAAGTTAGCTCAAGCCCTTAGAGAAAAGCTGTAATGGGCCTTCAAGGAAAAAAAAAACCAGATATGCCAAGACATTGGGCAGTGGTGGGATTCAGACGGTTCACACTTATTTGGGAGAACCAGTTGTTAACTTTCTAAGCACTTTGGAGAACCAGTTGTTGGAAGAAATCTCACTTTGTTTTTTTTCCACTTTATAGGGATAATCCTGTAAGGAAGGAAGGCAGGAAGGAAACATTCTGGTGTTGTTTCTAGCCTAATCTTACAGAAATTGCATCTCCGGTTAACCCTTATTGCATTGTAACAGTTAAGGCGAAGCGCCCATCGACGGGAGTGACTTTGAGTTGGCTATGCCCACCCAGTCACATGACCACCGAGCCCCGCCTATCTAGCTGGTCATTAGGGCAGAGAACCAGTTGTTAAATTGTTCGTATCTGACCACTGAAAGAGGGATCCATCAGGATAAGCAAATATTGCCCATGGAATAATCTTGTACATCATATCAATATCAGTGTAAAAGAACAAGGAATTCCTAGAGTATATAATTCCTTTATGTGCTATCTGTGAAAAAACTGGCTGTCTCCAAAGATGTAAGGTAGTGCAATGAACTAATAACCCTTCAAACCCAGGAGACACCATTAGACAGAGGTGACTGTTTATTGGCAAATTAAGCTAAATGGTTCTTGTTGGTGCTTCGTGCAACAGCTCCAGTAGCTTTCGGGGGGGAAAAATATTGAGAAATAATTCATAAGTCAATCTGGAAGTCAGTATTGATGAGGGTATAAATCTTTTCGCTTCTGCAGTCAAGGGAAGAGAAGCAGGTAGGATATTCTCCCTTTGGATTCCAGTGGTGATTTCCATTCATTGGGATGTGCTTGTTTTGCTCATCTTGTTGACTGGATGAGACATTGCATGTGTTAGCTGAAAGCATCCCCAGATTTTGCAGTTGTGTTCATTCATTAGCTTTGCTAAACTTCTTGGTGTCAATCAGGGGAATGAGGGAAATAATATAAGTTCGTGTATTTACATGATCAGACATCCAGCCCTTGCTTATCAATAGAGATCGAGTGGAGCAAGTGGTCAGTTTTAAGTTTCTGGATGTTATTATTAAAAGAGGACCTGACCTGGGACACTCACATTGCAGCACTGGTCAAAAGGTTCCAGTTGAGATGATACAACCTGAGACTTCTCAGGACACAACAATGGAATGAAAAACTGCTGGTGATTTATCCATTTCCAAATTAATGATGGAACTAAGGGATAGAGTGCAAACAGAGTATTATAAGATATGGAACAGGTGGTATCATTGGCTCAAAAAGAGATGTACTGTAAAATTAATGCATAATGACTGTATAGAACATATAACAAAAGGAGATGGTATATAGTCAGAAACCAATAGAGACCTAAATAGCAATAGCAATAACAGTTAGACTTATATACTGCTTCATAGGGCTTTCAGCCCTCTCTAAGCGGTTTACAGAGTCAGCATATTGCACCCAACAACAATCCAGGTTCTCATTTTACCCATCTCGGAAGGATGGAAGGCTGAGTCAACCCTGAGCCGGTGAGATTTGAACAGCCGAACTGCAGAACTGCAGTCAGCTGAAGTAGCCTGCAGTGCTGCATTTAACCACTGCACCACCTCAGCTCTTCTAAATGTGGTATATACGTTGCATATATTCTAAAAATAATAAATATGAAACAAGAAGGTATATGTATGAAGCAACAGGCCGTTGACTGGAAAATTAGAATCTAGAAAAAAAGAATACCGACAACGGAAAGCTGTAAAAGTGTAATTGTGATTTTAATGTTTAAAAAGGCTGAATACAAATGAATTAAAAAGAAAAACTGCTGGTGACCTTCTACTACTACACCGTAGAGAGTATTTTAACTTCCTGCATCCGTGTATGGCAGATAGGGCAGCACTCCAGAGGGTCAACATCATTGCCCAGACGATCATGGGTTGCCCTCTCCCCTCTTTGGAAGAGCTTTATAGCCCCTGCTGCCTTAAGAAAGTTCAAAACTTTCGGGTTTTTCAATTTCAGTTATATAGAATGTGACGGATATGTCTTTGTGTTTTTATTTTTATAGTTGTAAAGCACACTGAAGACGGCATTTAATTTCGTTGTACATTGTGCGATGACAATAAACTAAACTAAACTACTGAACATGTTCCCAGATGTTATAGCTGATGGAAAATATTCCCACCATACGCAGGATCCCACCATACGCAGGATTGGGATTGTGAATGACTACAAAGTACCTCCTCCGAAGAAAATGTGGAGGGTAATGTTCATACTATGGTTGCTGGTTGACTTGAAATGTCAGGCTGAAGCGATGTCTTGCCCCAGAAGCGATCCGTCTCCTATCCTTCACAAATGGTACAAGTCAGGAGGCCTCATCATTGGTGGGATCACAGCTCAGATTGTATATGTACTGGAAGAGCTCTCCTTTGATGAGCATCCTTCACAGAAATCATCCTTGCCACCGCTGTAAGAAATTCTCTTTTCCTTTTTTTTCTTTCCACATGTCATTTGAAACTGCACGATACTCAGTTGATAGAATAGAAGAACACAGAACAGAACAGAATAGAATAGAATAGTACAGAACAGAACAGAATAATGGAAAAGAATGGAATGGAATGGAATGGAATAGAATAGAATAGAATAGAATAGAATAGAATAGAATAGAACAGAACAGAACAGAACAGAACAGAACAGAATAATGGAATGGAATGGAATGGAATGGAATGGAATAGAATAGAATAGAATAGAATAGAATAGAATAGAATAGAATAGAATAGAATTCTTTATTGGCCAAGTGTGATTGGACACACAAGGAATTTGTCTTTGGTACAAATGCTCTCAGTGTACAAGATGCATTCGTCAAGAATCATAAGGAACAACACTTAATGATAGTCATAGGGTACAAATAAGCAATCAGGAAACAATATCAAGATAAATCGTAAGGATAAAAGCAACAAAGTTACTGTCCTGCAGTCATAAGTGGGTGATAAGTGGGTGATAGGAACAATGAGAAGACTAATAGTAATAGTAATGCAGTCTTAGTGAATAGTTTGACAGTGGGGAGCGGATTATTTGTTTAACAGAGAGATGGCGTTCGGGGAAAATTCTTTTGTGTCTAGTTGTCTTGGTGTGCAGTGCCCTATAGCGTTGTTTTGAGGGTAGGAGTTGAAACAATTTATGTCCAGGTTGCGAGGGATCTGAAAATATTTTCACAGCCCTCTTTTTGACTCATGCAGTGTACAGGTCCTCAATGGAAGGCAGGTTGATAGTAATTGTTTTTTCTGCAGTTCTGATTATCCTCTGAAGTCTGTGTCGGTCTTGTTGGGTTGCAGAACCAAACCTGACAGTTATAGAGGTACAGATGACAGACTCAATAATTCCTCTCAGATACAATAAAGAGAATACATATTTAATTTTACACATGTTAAAAGCAGCTAGAATTGTGTTTGCACAACAGTGGAAAAGGGAAGAGATTCCTACAGAGGAAAATGTAATAAAAAATATATTGGAATATGCAGAAATGAATAGATTAACACTTAAAATTAAGGAGAAGGATGACCTTCTTCTTCTTCTTCTTCTTCTTCTTCTTCTTCTTCTTCTTCTTCTTCTTCTTCTTCTTCTTCTTCTTCTTCGTCTCCTCCTCCTCCTCCTCTCCTCCATTATTTCCATGTCTACAATTGAATTGCACATCATGATTTCTGGCAAACTAGCCCAGTTGTTGAGGTAGTTTCATGGTCTAACAAATGTTTCTCATTGGTCTTTATATCTGATGCTCATCACAATGTGAAAGTTTCATAGTGTAGTTGCTATTGTTGCTTCACACAATGCATTTGACTTGCCTCAATCCTCGATATTTCACTTATGCCTAAATTATGTTTTCAGGGCTGTTTTAAAGTTTTATCAGCATTCCCTGAGTTTGGCATTTGCGGTGAAGCAGATCAATTCAAATCCAAAACTCTTATCTAACATTACCCTGGGATTTTTCATCTGTGACAACTATTTTGATGCCCGGCTGACTTACCGTTCCACTTTGGAACTGCTCTTCCAATCTGATCAGTTGGTTTTCAACTACAGATGTAACGCCAAAGAGAATCTGGTTGTGGCCATTATTGGTGGATTTGGTGCTGATATCTCATTCTTCATGTCAAATATCATCAGTCTTTATAAAATCTCACAGGTAAGATATATTGTATATATTGATATGTATGAAAACCTGTCCATAAGTCAATTATTATCTCCCCTAGTGAAGGGATTTCCTACACCAGGAAATCAAGAAAAGCAGAATTGGATGGGACTTTGGAAGTCTTCTAATTCAACCCGCTGTTCAGGCAGAAGATCCTATACCATTCCAGACAAATGACTGTCTAATTTCTTCTAAAAAGGTCCAGTGATGGAGCATTCACAACTTGAGGAGGAAACCTGTTCCACTGGTTAATTGTTCTTATGTCAGAAAATTTCTCCTTAGTTCTAGGCTGCAAAAACAGAGAGAAAGAATCAAGATCACTTGAAGTATTAATACCACTTTATAATGCCTTAGTAAGGCAACAGTTGGAATACTGCATTCAGTTTTGGTCACCACGAAGTAAAAAAGATGTGGAGATTCTAGAAAGAGTGCAGAAAAGAGCAACAAAGAGGATTAGGGGACTGGAAACTAAAACATATAAAGAATGATTGCAAAAACTCGGCATGTCTAGTTTAATGAAAAGAAGGACTAGGGGAGACATGATAGCAGTATTCCAATATCTCAAGGGTTGCCACAAAGAAGGAGTCAAACTATTCTCCAAAGCACCTGAGGGTAGGACAAGAAGCAATGGGTGGAAACTAATCGAGGAGAGAAGCAACTTAGAACTAAGGAGAAATTTCCTGACAGTTAGAACAAATAATCAGTGGAACAACTTGCCTCCAGAAGTTGTGAATGCCCCAACACTGGAAGTTTTTAAGAAGAGAGATTGGATAACCATTTGTCTGAAGTGGTGTACCTCCAAGATCCCTTCCAACTCTGTTGTTCTGTTCTGTTCTGTTCTGTTCTGTTCTGTTCTGTTCTAGTCTAGTCTAGTCTAGTCTATTTTAGTCTAGTCTAGTCTAGTCTAGTCTATTTGGAACAATTTGCCTGTGAATGCTCCAACTATGGAAGTTTTTAAGAAGAGAGGAGATTGGACAACAATTTGCCTGAAACGATATAGAGTTTCCTGCCTGACTAGCAGTTGGACTAGAAGACCTCCAAGGTTCATTCCAACTCTTATTCTGTTCTTCTTCTTGATTAGTTTTTATCCACTGCTTCTTGTCCTGCCTTCAGGTGCTTTGGAGAATAGATTTCACCCACTCTTCTTTGTGGCAGCCCCTGAGATATTGTAACATTGCTATATGTCACCCTCTAGTCTTTCTTTTCGTTAAACTACACATATTCCTATTCATCTGAGAAAATGAGACTAGAATATGTCTTCTTCATAGCCTGTTTCCCTAAAATCAATCTTATTGATTAGGGTGCTTGGTGTTATAAATGGACTCAAGTAGAAATTAGATTCAATTTCAGTGACGCATCAAAAAAGGGGCTAATCCAAACTAAGAATTGCAATTAAGTCATATCTATTGAATAACATTGCAGAATGTAGATTCACAATATAAGTTAGTGTATGTTCGTAAATGGAACCTGTAACATTTCTCAGCCAAACTTATGGGGTTGCTTATATTAATTGAAAAAGAGGTAAATAAGCTAGTGTTCCATTTATTTAGCCTTTAGTGCATACTAATCACAATAATGAGAGCTTTATTTAGATTTGAAAATGGAAGAAAAGAGCTTGGAAAAAAGTATGTATTGTATGAGGCCTTTGAACTCTGGTGCTGGAGAAGACTCCTGCGAGTCCCTTGGACTGCAAGGCGATCCAACTGGTCAGTCCTAGAGGAGATCAACCCTGACTGCTCTTTAGAAGGCCAGATCCTGAAGAGGAAACTCAAAGACTTTGGTCACCTGATGAGAAGGAAGGATTCACTGGAGAAGAGCCTCATGCTGGGAAAGATGGAGGGCAAAAGGTGGCTGGATGAAGTCACTAAAGCACTCAGTGTGACCTTAAATGGACTCTGGGGGATGGTAGAGGACAGGAAGGCCTGGAGGAATGTTTCATTTCATTTCATTTCATTTCATTTATTTAGTTTGTCAAACATGTACAAGATAACAGGTATAAGTATAAACATGGAGATGAACAAGGAAATGAGTACAAATAAATGGGGACAGTAGGACAGGGACAGTAGGCACGCTGGTGCGCTTATGCACGCCTCCCTTTATGGACCTCTTAGGAATGGGGTGAGGTCCACGGTAGACAATTTAAGGTTGAAGCTGTGGGGGTTAGAGGATGTAACAATAGAGTCAGGAAGAGCATTCCAGGCATTGATCACTCTGTTGCTGAAATCAAATTTTCTGCAATCAAATTTGGAGTGGTTTACCTTGAGTTTGTATCTATTGTTTGCCCATGTATTATTGCGGTTAAAGCTGAAATAGACATTGGCAGGTAGGACATTGTAGCAGATAATTTTGTGTACTAAGCTTAGGTCAGACTGTAGGCGGCATAGTTCCAGGGTGTCCAAGCCCAAAATTTCAAGCCTGGTGATGTAAGGGATTCTATTGTGAGCAGAGGATTGGAGGATTCTTCTTGTGAAATACCTCTGGACCCGCTTAATTGTTTTAATGTCCGATATGCAGTGTGGATTCCAGGCAGATGAGCTGTATTCGAGAATTGGTCTGGCAAAGGTTTTGTATGCCTGGGTTTGGAGCACAATATTACAGGAGAAGTTGTTTCACAAGATTAGGTTAACAACTCTTAGTGCCTTCTTGGCATTGTCCATGGAGTCATGATGGGTCGGACACAACTTCACAACTAACAACAACATTGTTTTAAGAAAATATATTTTTTCAAGTTAGTAGAGAAATAACAAGGGGCATGGGGGGGCCCAGGGGATAAAACGATGAGCTTGTTGATCAGAAATGTCGGCAGTTCGACAGTTCGAATCCCTAGTGCCAAGTAACAGAGCAAGCTCCCATTACTTTCCCAGCTTCTGCCAACCTAGCAGTTCGAAAGCATGTAAAAAATGCAAGTAGAAAAGTAGGGATCACCTTTGGTGGGAGGGTAAGAGCATTCCGTGTGCCTTTGGCATTTAGTCATGCTGGCCACATGACCATGGAGACGTCTTCAGACAGTGCTGGCTCTTTGGCTTTGAAACGGAGATGAGCAACGCCCTCTAGAGTTGGGAACAACTAGCACATACAATCAAGGGGAACCTTTACCTTTAGAGACATTCCAGCTATAATCAACTAGCTGCACATTTTATTTCAGCTTGCCTATGGCTCATTTGCACCCAAGAAACAGGGAACAAGGATGTCTGCTTCCTTTTACCGCATGGCTCCCAATGAAATCCTTCAGATTGCAGGGATTATCCATCTGCTGAAGCACTTTGGATGGACCTGGGTTGGCCTTCTAATTCTGGATGATGACAGTGGAGACAATTTCCTCCGAGCCCTGGACCCGCTTCTGTCAGAGAACAGGATCTGCTCTGCTTTTGTGGAGAGGTTTCCCAAACAATCGTTTCTTTTTATGTTTCAAGGTCAGATCATCCAGTCCATACATATTTATTTGAATGACCTCAAAGTCAACACATTCATCTTCTATGGGGAAAGCATCTCAGCCATGCTTCTGTTTCTGTTCATGAGATTTATCGAGAACCGCCGTGGGAAAATGTGGATTTTGACTGCTCAGATGGATTTAACTTTAACCAGTCTCCATTTACCTTCAGACCTGCAAATGTTCGATGGAGCGATTTCCTTCTCTATCCACTCCAATGAGCTGCCAGGGTTCAACAGGTTCCTTTGGGCCTTCAAACCATTACAGATGAAACAAGCTAGGCTGTTGAAAGAGTTTTGGGAACAAAGCTTCAATTGCATTTCTTCAGAGAACAATCAACCAATGGAAAGTGGTGAAGCATGTACTGGGAAGGAAGAAGGAAGAAACCTTCCTGGATATTTATTTGAAATGACCGGCCACAGCTACAGTATCTATAATGCAGTCTATGCCATAGCCCATGCTGTTCATGGCATGAACTTACATAGGACTAAATACAGAAAAATAACAGAAAGTAGAATGGATGAACTTCGAGATCAAGACACCTGGAAAGTAATAACTTTTGGGGGATAACTGTTGCAGCCCTCCAGTGGCCAGTGGAGCTGGCAGCAGATTCGGACAATGAGAAGGTTGGGGAGGAACATGGGCCAGTCCTGGAGTCCGGGGAAGGCTCTGTTGAGGGCTCTATGTCGGAGTCGGAGACAGACAATGGTGAAATGCAATTTTTTTTACTACTGGTTCTGTAAGAGTGGCTTGGTGGGCATGGCAGGGGAAGGATACTACAAAATCTCCATTCCCTCCCCACTCTGGGCCAGCCACAGGTGATATTTGCCGGTTCTCTGAACTACTCAAAATTTCTGCTACTGGTTCTCCAGAACTTGTCAGAACCTGCTGAATTTCACCCCTGGGGCCAGAGTCATATGCCAATTATCAGCTGCCTTCAGAGTCAAACATCAGTGAGGCAGACGAACAGCTGGAGCCTGTTCCCAGTGTGTGCTTGTGCAGAGTCATCAGACGAAGGGAACATCTAAAGAACAGGGGTCGACTTGGGAGTAAGGCCACAGGTGGACGATGAATGGCCCCTCCCAGAGAAAATAAAGTGAAAAGGAAATGGAGTTTGCAGAAGGCAATTAATTTGCTTAATTGGTTTGTGACTCTCCAAGACTCCTTGTCAAATTGTGCAAATATCGGCCTGGCAGCTCTCTATGCCAGATAAGGTCTGTGACTCCCTCAAAAGACTTTGCTGGATGTGAATGAGCAAGCCAGAAAGTCCAATTGCCTCCTGAAAAAGCTCCTGTTATAATCCTGCAAGGCTCAAGGAAGCAAAAATAACAGGAAGAGGTACTCAGAGTAGTTTCTTTATTTTTGCTGACCTAAGGAGAGAAATCAGAGTAGAGCACAAATTGGCATAAATATTAGGTATACCCTGTGAAAGGCAAGGATCAGAGGTGGTATTCAGCCGGTTCTGAACAGTTCTGGAGAACCGGTAGCAGACCTTTTGAGTAATTCAGAGAACTGGCAAATATCACCTCTGGCTGGCCCCACCTCATATCTATTCACTGCCTCCCAAGTCCCAGCTGATTGGCTGGAGAATAGAGATGGAAAGCAGGTTAGTGGGGTGGGGAGGGAATGGGGATTTTGCAGTATCCTTCCCCTAGAGTGGGGAGGGAATGGGGATTTTGCAGTATCCTTCCCCTAGAGTGGGGAGGGAATGGGGATTTTTGCAGCATCCTTCCCCTGGAGTGGGGTGGGAATAGAGATTTTGCAGTATCCTTCTCCTGTTATGCCCACCAAGCTATGCCCACCAAGCCACATGAAACAGAACTGCTAGTAAAAATGTTTAAATCCCACCTCTGGCTAGGATGGGTCCACCCTGGCTCTCTTCCTGCACTCCAGAGATGCCAAGCTGAACTACATCTTAGCTCGTTTGGAAAGATCCCCCCTTCCTCCCGTATCACAAATCCCACTGCTTTGTTTCTTCTTTATTTATTCCCTCTCTTTCTCTTTTTTTTAAATTTTTTTTTAGCTTCACTTGTTTCTTCAAGGCCTTTCATTCAATAATTCACTTGGGGAAACCGTGTCCATCAACCCTCATGGAGAAGTGCTTTCTGGATTCGATATTACAAATTTTGTCATTTTCCCAAATCACTCCTACCATAAAGTTAAAATCGGAAAAATGGATCCCGAAGGTCTTGAAGGAGAAGAATTTGTGATTTGTGAAGATTTAATTGTGTGGCCCAGATATTTCAAGCAGGTATAGATTTCGAGTGATTTTATTATTTTGGGGCAAAAGATTTGGAGTTGGATATTGAGTTGGATTATACAGCCTGCTTTCAGATCCTTTAATCAGTTAAAACAAACTACTGACCCTTTAATCAGTTAAAACGAACTACCGTATTTTTCAGAATATAAGGCACACCTTATTCCCCCTAAAAGAGGGTGAAAATTTGGGTGTGTCTTATACACTGAATGTAGCCCCCCCCGTCCCCCACCCTTTGGCCTCTGTCTCCCAGCAATTTACTCCTTGCAGCAGATGGAGAAAATGGGGCTTGCGGAGGCTGTGATAGACTATAGCAATCTCTGCAGCCTGAAACAGCTGATGATCGGGAGGCACGCTTAAACTGAAAGTGAAACTTGCTGTTTGCTCCATGAGGCAAATTGCTGGGAGGCAGAGGCAGATTTTTTTTCTTGTGCTAATCAGGCTGTTTGCTGTTTGCTGCAAGGAGGTAAGTCAATAACGATAAATGCCTATAGAATGTTCAAATTATTAGACTTATTTTTTAAAGACTGCTTTATTATTGTTCTAGACAGCTTAACAAAATGAAGAAGCTTTTTAAAATAAATGCTTCATCTGAAGATGCCCAGTACTATTGTATCTTCTTTTAAATAGCAGAGAACAACTATACTTCCAGAAAGCCACATCAATTTTAACAGCATGTGTACAAGTATAGTCTGAAATGTAACACTACAAACAGTATATGTTGTCTGTACTATTTGCTGTTTGTTGCAAAGAGGCAAATTGCTGGGAGGCAGAAGCAGATTTTTCCCTTGTCCCCCCCCCCCCCCCAAAAAAGCTAGGTGCATCTTATACTTCGGAGTGTCTTATATTCCGAAAAATACGGTACATTATCACACTGATGATGTCTCCTCTTATTAGTAAAAATTAAGTCAAGTATAGCTGTCACTCTATTTCCCTTCTCTACTTTTGCATAGGATAAACCTATCAGCTAAGTATGTCAGGAACCTGTCTGATCACACACTCATTGCAGAGTTTGTTTCCCAGTTAATATCAGGATATTTAAAGTCCCCCATTACTACAGTGGTATGTTTCTTGCACACCTCAGCGAACTAATTAGCAAAAATTTATGATCCTTTGATCTCTGCTACTCTATTTATGCAGGCAGATAGGAGGAGGTTTATCCAATATTACTCAACTCTTCCGTCTTGAATTATATCCTGGTTTATCAACAGGTCTTGCCCCGTTCAGTGTGTAATAATCCCTGTCCTGCTGGCTATCAGAAGAAAAAGAAAGAAGGGCAGAAATTTTGCTGCTATGATTGTGATCCGTGTTCTGATGGGAAGATGTCAAATATATTGGGTAAATTATTCTGTTTTATTCTACTTTATCCTACCCTACCATATTCTACCCTACTGTAAAATCTTCCAGTATTAGGATCAGAATTGGAATCAATGAAGCAAACAAATCAGCTGAATATGTAAATAAAATTTACTATCAATTTTGTACTGAAACAAAGCAATACCATATTTTTCAGAGTATAAGACACACCAGAGTATAAGATGCACCAAGGTTTTGATGAGGCAAAATTTTAAAAAGTAGGTAGGTAGATAGAGGGAGAGAGAGGGAGAGAAAGAGAGAGAAATACAGTAGGTAGGTAGGGAGAGAGAGTAGGTAGGTTGTAGGTAGAGGGATAGAAAGCAAGAGAGAGAGAGAGAAATACAGTAGATAAGTAGGGAGAGAGAGAGTAGGTAGGTAGGTAGATGTTTCCAGCTGTATTTATCCATGTGCTGGAGAAGGAAATCACTGACAATCTTCACGACCTAAGACTTTGTTTCTGCTGGCACAGCACTTGATCAATCTAATTCTCATCAATAAATTAAAGAGCTTTCCAAAAGGAAAAAAAGTTTTTGCACTCTGCAAGCCTCCCCAAAACAGCCTGTTTTTCATGAAAACGGGCCAGTTTGTTTTTTAAAAAAAGGCATGAATAGCCTTGGGAGGGGCTTGCAGAGTGCTCCTGGAGGGCTGGGGGGCACAAACGAGCAAAAAACGGCCTGTTTTTCATGAAAATGGGCCTTTTTTGTCAAAAAAGTGCATGCATAGCCTTATGGAGGCTTATAGAGTGCTGCTGAGGGCGGGTGGGGGAGCAAAAAAGGCCTTTTTTTACTCATTTCTGCCCTTCCCAGCCCCCAGGAACTCTCTGAAAGCCTCTATAAGGGTATGCACAGCTATTTTGGTGAAGGGGGCGGAGGTTCGGGAGACAAAAAATGCTGTATTTCATGTATAAGACGCACCTAGATTTTCAGCCTCTTTTTTGAGGAAAAAAGATGCATCTTATACTCCGAAAAATATGGTACATTAGAGTAGGGTACAGTACAGAGTAGATAGGGTAGAGTAGGTAGAGTTAGCTAGGTAGCTGGATATATTGCTAGATAGCTAGATAGCCAGCTAGCCAGCTAGCCACACAGATAGCTAGATGGATAGCTAGATGATAAAGATAGATAGATAGATAGATAGATAGATAGATAGATAGATAGATAGATAGATAGATAGATAGATAGATAGATAGATAGATAGATAGATGATAGATGATAGATAGATAGATAGATAGATAGATAGATAGATAGATAGATAGATAGATAGATAGATAGATCTGCTACATATATTTGTGACCATAGGTATAAACCAAGCTTGGCGATATGATTGAAGCCTGATCCCTTGTTTGTTTGTTTGTTTGTTTATATTGGATTGGATTTGATTTATTACATTTATATGCCGCCCTTTTCCCCAAAGGGGACTCAGGGCAGCTCACAATTCAAGTCAGGGAAAGATGGGAACAGACAGGGGATAAAAAAGACGAACATAACAATACACAATTTAAAAGCACACAACAGCCATACCATTCGAGGAGGGGGGCAAAAACTCTTTAGCCCCAGGCCTGTCAGAACAGCCAGGTTTTAAGGGCTTTGCGGAAGGCCTGGAGGGTGGTGAGGGTTCGAATCTCCACGGGGAGCTAGTTCCAGAGGGTGGGAGCAGCCACAGAGAAGGCTCTCCTCCGGGTAGTTGCCAGTCGGCATTGGCTGGTGGATGGAATTCGGAGGAGGCCTAATCTGTGGGATCTAATCGGTCTATTGGAGGTAATTGGCAGCAGGCGGTCTCTCAAGTACCCAGGTCCAATACCATGAAGGGCTTTATAAGTGACGACTAGCGCCTTGAAGCGTATCCGAAGACCAATAGGAAGCCAGTGCAGCTCGCGGAGGATAGGTGTTACGTGGGTGAACCGAGGTGCACCCACAATCGCTCACACGGCTGCATTCTGTATGTATGTATGTATGTATGTATTTATGTATGTATATACACACACATACATGTATACACACAGACACACACATCTTCAATCATATGGTCAAACGTGGTTTATACCTGTGGTCACAAATATATGGAGGAAATAGATCTCTCTCTTCTCTCTCTCTCTCTCTCCCTCTCCCACTCCCACTCCCACTCCCTCTCCCTCTCCCTCCCCCCCTCTCTCTCTCCACCTACCTACCTACCTACCTACCTACCTACCTACCTACCTACCTACCTACCTACCTGGCTACCTGGCTACCTGGCTAGTGTGTGTATATCTAAATATTTATCAGCAAAAAATTATATGTATGTATGTACGTACGTACATATGTATGTATATGTGGCACATTTAAAATGTGCAGGGCTTTAGTCAGAGATTTAAAAATGGGCAAGACTTGAGTCACATAGCTGTGCCCACGATCTTATTTGTTTGGAAAATGTGTGAACACTCCCACCCATATGCATCCATGAGTAAGACTTGGACAAGCAAAGCTTGAAGGTTTGGGTCTTTAGGAAGCTTGTGGAATATAGCCAATGTGCTTGTTCCTAACTGGGATATCCCAACATAAAAGATTCTCATCTGAATAAATTATCTTTATAATAGATATTATGTAATGATCCGATGGACTTTTTTTCCAAACTTAGCCATTTTTAAAAATGTGGAAATTCACTCCCCAAACTCCCCAGCCAGAATTCTGAGAATGGAAGTTCAAGTGGCCAAGAATGAAAAACACTGAATTAATTGAACATAAATGATATATTTCACTTGGTGCTACATCAATCATGATGATTGGATTCCATGATTCATGTCCTCTCTCCTGTTTTCAGACATGATTGCCTGTTCTGAATGTCCAGAAGACCAATATCCAAGTAAGGACAAAATTCGATGCATCCCCAAAATCATAACTTTCCTAACCTTTGAAGAACCTTTGGGGATCAGTTTAGTTGCGGTTGCTGTTTTACTTTCAGTCATTACTATGTTCATACTTGGAATATTCATTAAGTATAAAGACACCCCTATTGTTAAAGCAAACAACAAGGACCTCTCCTACATTCTCCTCATCTCCCTTCTGCTTTGCTTCCTTTGCTCTTTCCTATTCATGGGAAAACCTGTCCAAGTGATTTGCTTCCTCCGACAATCCGTGTTTGGCATTATCTTCTCTGTGGCCGTTTCTTCTGTGTTGGCCAAAACCATCATGGTTATAGCTGCATTCATGGCCACCAAACCAGGGTCCGGCATGAGAAAATGGTTGGGAAAAAGATTGTCCTTCTTAATTGTCTTCTTCTGCTCCGTCATTCAAGCAAGCATTTGTCTGGTGTGGATGATCACTTCTCCCCCCTTTCCAGAACTCAACATGAAATCAATGGCTGAAGAGATCATAGCAGAATGTAACGAAGGGTCTGTTGTGATGTTTTATCTTGTCTTGGGCTACATGGGGCTTCTGTCTCTGGTCAGCTTCATGGTGGCTTTCCTGGCTAGGAACTTGCCCGACACATTCAATGAAGCCAAGTTCATCACTTTCAGCATGCTGGTGTTTTGCAGTGTTTGGTTGTCTTTTGTTCCCACTTATTTGAGCACCAAAGGAAAGTATATGGTGGCTGTGGAGATCTTCTCCATCTTAACTTCTAGTGCTGGGTTATTGGGATGTATCTTTTTCCCCAAATGCTTCATTATTTTGCTGAGGCCTGAGCTCAACAGCAAAGGACAACTTGTAAAGAAAAAGCATTTTTGATTATTAAATTATGGATTGATGTATTTCTGCTCTGAAATGGAATTAAAAATCCTGTTCTAAAAATAAAAGCTGGGCTTGTTTATTACTTTTACCAACTTTATCAATATTGTATATTCTTGTCTTGTATAATTTAGAATTTGTGTGTCAAATTCTTATAAATGGAGTTGGACAATAAAATCTTTCACTGTTTCATGAGTGACACTACTTTTAATAATATTTTAGTTTTGATCATTTACCTGATCTATTTAATGAAGAGAATAATTAGGTCTTCTTTAAAAGTGATCTGTTTTCTGACCATTAACAATGATCTAATTGTCTGGGTTCTGATGGATGCCCTAATTAACTCATGAGCCTTGAGCCACATTTCAAAAGAAATCCAGTTATTTATTAGGAGCAACATGCCGGCATGTACCCAAATGAAGTCAGCTCTGCACCACGTAATTTACAGCTCAACTATGACTCTGTTTTCCCCCTCCTCCCAGGCTGTGTCATAAATCACATTCTCCAATGGAACACTTTCGTGGACTGTAGGAAAAATGCCTCTCTGGTTGGCTCTGGTAACCTGAGATCCAAACTTGAGAAAGGTATGAGTGAAATATGCTTCCGGTCATGGCTGCCAAGTTGCTCTATCAGTTTTTTCCCTACCCTGCCTATGGCAACTCGAGAGTAGGTCAGGAATGCTTTATGAGTTGACAGTAATATCTGGATAATATAGTTTAGATTATCATCATCAAGCAGTAATGGGAAAAAAACTGTTTTCTAGTGCAAATCATTCAGCTAAAAGGATGTCAGAATATCTCAGCAATTCAATTCATATGCTTTAGCCTCCAGCCCCCTAATCATCCTTGTTGATCTTTTCTGTACTCTTTATAGTCTCTACATCTTTTTTATAATGTGGTGGCCAAAACTGGATGCAGTATTCCAAGTGTGGTGTTATGAAGGCTATAGAAAGCAGTACCAATACTTCATGTGATCTTGATTCTATCCCTCTGTTAATGCAACGTAGGATTGTATTGGGTTTTGGGGGGCAGCTGCATCACACATCATATTTAAGTGATTGTTCACTAGGACTCCAAGATCCTTCTCACAGTTCCTGCTATTGAACCAGGTTTTATCTGCATCGGTACATTTGTTTTTCCTTGATTGCATTGTTGAAAAGTCATACCTGACTTTTAGTCCATGAAAGAAAACTGTGATAGGTCTTCAGAAAACCAATAACACATATACCAAGCGATGGGTCAACCAAGGTATGCAAATATCACCCGTGGACTAATCCTGTACTTGTCAGAGTTTGTTGCAGAAATCAAATCCAGAAAGCACACACAGGTAACTGATTCAGCAGGATTCATTAACTTCTTTGTATACATAATAACACATAAGGCATATATACAATACCAAAAGTGGTTCTTTCAGATCAGAGCAGGAGACCAGTTTAGTTCTCAACCCAGACTTGCAGCTTTAGTACAGAACAGTTGAACTAAGTCATGCCCAGCTGCCTAGCTGTCTCCAGCAAATACTGTTTCAGTTTCTAAACAGCCCTCATTGGCTGACCTACCGTATTTTTTGGAGTATAAGACACACACCCCCCCACAAAAAAAGAGGATGAAAATCTAGGTGCATCTTATACACTGAAAACAGCATTTTTGGCCGACTGAAACCCTGCCCCCTTTGCAAAAATGGACATGCAGGGGGTTTGGGAAGCTTGAAAAGTGCTCCTGGGGGCTGGGGAGAGCAAAAACAAGCAAAAAGGAGCCGTTTTTGTTTGTTTTTGCCCCCTACCAGCCTCCAGGAGCACTCCACAAGCCTCCCAAAACCTCTGCATGCTTCTCCTTTTTTTGCTTGTTTTTGGTCCCGCTAGCCCCCAGGAGCACTCTAAGAACCTCCCAAAGCTCTGCATGCCCCCACTTTTTTTGTGCAAAAAACAAGGCATGCAATGGGTTGGGAAGCCTGTAGAGTGCAAAAACTTTTTTTAAAAAAAGATTACTTCAAAATCATGGTGCGTCTTATACTCCAGTGCATCTTATAGTCTGAAAAATACATTAGTTGCCATTCCTATTCATTGGCTGACCTGGTTACCATGTCTCTGCCAGTCATGAATTCTCTGACAGTACTTCATATCAATATTTGTTTTACAAAAGAATAAGGAATCCCTGGAGCAGGGGTGTCAAACTCACGGCCCAGGGGCTGGATGAGGCCCATGGCAGTGCCCTGGAAAGAGAAAAGGACTGGCCTGTGGTGCCTCTGCCAGCAAAAACCATTTTAGCTGGCAGAGGGTTGCAGGAAGCCGTTGCAGCCAAACACAAAGCTCGCGAGGGCTGCGGGCGGCCCTCTCAAGCTCCACTTTTCCAGACAGAAGGTTGAAGGAAGCCATCATAGCTGAAAACAGAGCTTGGGAGCCCGTTTTCACTGGCAGAGTGCTCAGGCTGCCCCCAGTGCCCCTGACACAAGTGACATAGAGCTGGCTATGCCCCCTGGCTCTCCCAAGGTCAAACTCAATCCTGATGCGGCCCTCAATGAAATCGAGTTTGACACCCATGCCCTAGAGCCGGGATGGCGAACCTATGGCGCACTTGCCACAGATGGCCCATGGAGCCATCTCTGGGGGCATGCGAGCTGTCACCCAGGTCAGCTCCAGTGCGCATGTGTGCGTGCCTCCCGCCAGCCAGCTGATTTTTGGGTCTCTGCTGGGAGATGCACACACATGTGTGGAGGGTTGTGGGGTTGTGGGTGCATGTGCGGGGGTTGTGGGTGCATGCGTGGGGATTGGGGGAATGTGGCCCCATCCCTGTGCCCCGCTTTTGGTCCCAGGAGGCTTCAGCGAGGCCTGCTAGCACCAAAATGGGGTTTGCATACGCATGTGTGGGGAGTGGCGGGAGCGTGGAGGTTCATGCACATATGCACAGGGGGCAGGGCTTGCAGGGGGCATTGCATTATGGGTGTCAGCACGCGCCCCTGAGTGCTTTCAGCACCTGAGGAAAAAATATATTTGCTATCACTGCCCTAGAGTATATATTTCCTTTATGTGGGCCCAGAGGTGGGTTCCTACCAGTTTGCACCTATTCGGTAGAACCGGTTCGTCAAATCTACCGAACCGGTTAGAAGAGGTTCCACCAGTGGATCCGGAAAGCAAGCCATACCTACAGAAGAGGTTCCAAAAACTTTTGAAACCCACCACTGATTTACATGCTTCAAATGCCAGAGTTTCTGAGCCAACATGACTGGAGGAGGAATTCTGGGAGTTGAAGTCCACAAGTCTTTTTTTGTGTGTGTGTCAAATATTTATTTTATTTCTTTAAAAAAACACACACAAATATTTCATCATTTGTCAATCATTAAGACATTGAAGTACAATTTTTTTTTGTGTGCCCCTCCCTCCCTCCACCCCCCAACCCTCCTCCTCCTCCCCCCCCGACTTCCCAGAACCCGTACACGGTATGGATTTTTAACTAACACAGTCTAAAATCTATTGAGAAAAAAGAAATAAAGAAATTAATGACATTCTACATTGACCTTAGCTTCTTCTTACTGAACTAACTTTTAACAGTTTAAATCATTTCTGATCTTAAGCATAGGCTAACTGGAATTTCTTGGTCCCGTATTTATTTTGTATATAGTCAATCCATTTTTTCCAGTCTCGTTTATATCTCTCATTTGAATGATCTTTAAGATATGCCGATATTTTAGCCATCTCGGCTAAGTTTGTGACTTTCAATGTCCATTCTTGGATTGTAGGCAAGTCTTCCTTCTTCCAATATTGCGCCACCAACAGTCTTGCTGCAGTTATCAGGTGCAGAATCAAATTAATCTCTACCACTGTAAAGTCAGTACATATACCTAGTAAAAATAACTGAGGAATAAACTTTATCCTTCTTTTAAAAATATTTTGCATGACCCACCATATTTTTATCCAGAATGCCTTAACCTTTTGGCAGGTCCACCATATATGATAATATGTAGCATCGAGAGAACCACACCTCCAACATTTAGGCTGTACATTCGGATACATAGAAGCCAACTTTTTAGGATCTAAATGCCATCTATAGAACATTCATTCTATAGAAGTCCACAAGTCTTAAAGCTGTCAACTTTGAACACCCCTGAGGTTTTTTTTCTAAAGGGTTAGGAGTGCAAGGATCTTGTAACTTGACAGCTTTAAGACCTGCATGCTTCAATGCCAGAGTTTCTGAATAGCTGCTTGGACCGATCTAAGTAGTAATTCATAATTTCATATCCGGTCACATGGGCAGCAAGCCACTCCCATCCAGTCACATGGGTGGCAAGCCATTTCCACAAAGGAGGACACACCCACAGAGTAGGTTCGAACACTTTTTGAAACCCACCACTGTGTGGGCCTCTCCTAAAATATTAAGATGCTTGTCTCCAGATGTGGATTTGAAATAATAGCTCTACAAACCCAGGAGGTGCCATTAGGCAGAGGTAGCTCTTTATTGACAATTAAGCTAAATGACTATCATTGATGCTTTACATCACAGCTCCAGCAGCTTTCAAAAAAATAATACTGAGAAATAATTTAAAAGTCAGTATAGATGAGGTTATAAAAGTTTTCCCTTCTGCAGTCCAGAGAAAGCAGCCAGGTTGGATTTTGCCCTTTTAGATTCTGACGATGACTTCCATACCCTGGGATGTGCTTCTCCATTAGGTCCTGCTTGTTGATGTCAACTCATGCAATGACAGAACTGACATAATTACATGTGGCAGCTGAACATTTTCTGCAAGGATCTACTTGATGGAAATCGTCTCACCCTTTGTAGTTCTGCATACTAACTGGATGTGTTAATACATTTTTTTAGTTGATAGTGCGCCATATGCAATGTTGGGATTGTGGATAGGCACAAGGAAGTGTCCTCTAGAGAAAATGTTGAGGGCAGTGATCCTACTGGGGTTGCTGGTTGACATAAAGTGCCAGGTGGATGCTACACTTTGTCCCAGAAGCGATCCCTCTCCCATCCTCCATGAATGGTATAAACCAGGAAACCTCCTCTTTGGTGGGATCACAGCTCAGATTGCATGTGTGCTAGAGAAACATTACTTTGAGGAACATCCTTCACAGAAGTCATTCATGCCACCACTGTGAGAACTTTAATTTTACTTTTCCTTCGTCTCTGCATATGTTTGTGAAAAAACGATGGGTGTTCCTTATATATATATATAGAATAACAGAGTTAAAAGGGATCTTGGAGGTCTTCTACTCCAACCCACTGCTTAGGCAGGAAACCCTCCACCACTTCAGACAGATGGTTATCCAAGCTCTTTTCTTAAAAACTTCCAGTGTTCACAACTTCTGGAGGAAAATTGTGCCATTGATTAATTGTTCTTACTGTCAGGAAATTTTCCCTTAATTCTAAGTTGCTTCTCTCCTTGGTTAGTTTCCACCCATTGCTTCTCGTCCTACCCTCAGGTGCTTTGGAGAATAGTTTGACTCCCTCTTCTTTGTGGCAACCCCTGAGATATTGGAAGACTGCTATCATGTCTCCCCTAGTCCTTCTTTTCATTAAACAAGACATACCCAGTTCCTGCAACTGTTCGTCCTATGTTTTAGCCTCCAGTCCCCTAATCATCTTTGTTGCTCTTCTCTGCACTCTTTTTAGAGTCTCCATATCTTTTTTACATTGTGGCAACCAAAACTGGATGCAGTATTCCAAGTGTGGACTTTCCAAGGCATTATAAAGTGATAGAAAATGATGGTAGCATAAAACCATGGAATCAGAATATTCTAAATTCCCAGTGGGAGATCTGAGATCTGAATTTGTTTCCTTAAAGCAGAAAAAATCCTGAGCTGCATTGCTAGTTTAAGGAAAATAGATTTGTTTGAGTTGTCACAGATGTTCAATAAAACCCTCAGCAGAAGTGTGAATCGATGTATAAGGAATGGAAAACCAATATAATCAACATTATACTGTGGAGTAGGGAAAAGAAGGGACCAGATTTACAAGGAGCAAATAATGCACTGTAAGAATGAACTGAATGAATTCAGTCATGCTTCAACTGAACCTTGCATTCATCATCATCATCATCCATTTTAGGAAGATACCTGGTTGATACCTGGGATGCTGGCAGCAACCTGTATCAACCATCAGTGCCAGTCAATAATATTTGTGATACATTTTTAAATGTTCAATTGACTGAGCTTAATGTTTAATAAATAAAGTATATAGCAACAACAACAATAAAATAAAATAATAAAAATGCAACATACCAGATATCACAGTTGTCAAAAACAGAAATGTAGAATTTACTCATATCACAGTACTAGGAGACGCCAGTTGAAGAAAAAGAATTGGGGAAAAAAATCACAAAATATTGCAACCTGGCCATTGCAACTATGCGACTATGGTTGAAACATGTATCAGTGATACTCATTGTCATCGGGGCACATGGTATAAAATAAATCAAGAAATTGCAGCTTCCTGCAATAACACCAGTGGAACTTCAAAAATCTGTACTACTTAGGAATGTCATATATTTTATGCAGATACTTTGTTGATACCTAGGATGCTGGCAGCAACCTGTATCAACCATTAACACCAGTCAATGGTATTTGTGACAAATCTTTAAGTGTTCAGTTGACCGAGTTTCATATTTAATGAATAAAAGAGATGATAATAATAATAGGGAGGAGAAGGAAGAAGAAGAAGAAGAAGAAGAAGAAGAAGAAGAAGAAGAAGAAGAAGAAGAAGAAGAAGAAGAAGAAGAAGAAGAAGAAGAAGAAGAAGAAGAAGAGAGGAGGAGGAGGAGGAGGACGAGGACGAGGAGGACGAGGAGGAGGAGGAGGAGGAGGAGGAGGAAGAAGAAAAAGAGCAAGAAGAAGAAGGAGGAGGAGAAGTAGTAGTAGTAATAGTTGTTGTAGTAGTAGTTCTTGTTGTTCTGGTTTTAGCTGTACAATTAAATTTCAGGTCATATTTTCCTGCAAGCGAGTCCTGTTACCAACCTCTGTTTCATGATGTTCCTCATTGATCTTTAATATCTGAAGCCTAGCATAATGTTCAAGTTTCATACTGTGCTTGCTATTGTTGCTTCACTGAACATATTCTTCTTTCCTCAATCCCTCTCTATTTCATTTATCCCTTCATTATGTTTTCAGAGCCATTTTAAAGTTGTATCAGCATTCCCTGAGTTTGGCATTCGCGGTGGAACAGATCAACTCAAACCCAAGGCTCCTGTCTAACATTACCCTGGGATTTTTCATCTCTGATAACTATTTTGATGCCCGGCTGACTTACCGTTCCACTTTGGAGCTACTCTTCCGATCAGACCAGTTAGTTGTCAACTACAGATGTGGTATCAAGGAGAATCTGGTTGTGGCCATTATTGGCGGATTTGGTGCTGATGTCTCATTCTTCATGTCAGATGTCATAAGTCTTTATAAAACCCCACAGGTGAGATATTTTAGAATTTTGAATAGAATACAGCTGGAAGGGACTTTGGACATCTTCTTGTTAGTTGTGAAGACGTGTCCAACCCATCACGATCCCATGGACAACGTTCCTCCAGGCCTTCCTGTCCTATACTATCCTCTGGAGTCCATTTAAGCTCATGTCTGCTGCTTTGGTGACTCCATCCAGCCACCTCATTCTCTGCCGTCCCCTTCTTCTTTTGCCCTCAATCTTTCCGAACATTAGGCTCTTCTGCACTGTCCTTCCTTCTCATTAGGTGGCCAAAGTATTTGGGTTTCATCTTCAGGATCTGGCCTTCTAAAGAGCAGTCAGGGTTGATCTCCTCTAGGACTGATCTGTTGGCTCACCTTGCAGTCCAAAGGACTCACAGGAGTCTTCTCCAGCACCATAGTTCAAAGGTCTCAATTCTTTGGCACTCAGCCTTCCTTATGGTCCAATTTTAACAGCCATCCATTGCAATTACGAAAACCATAGTCTTGACTATAAGCACTTTTGTTGGTAATGTGATGTCTCTGCTTTTTAGTATGCTGTGTAGATTTGCCATAGCTTTCCTCCCCAGGAGCAAGCCTCTTTTAATTTCTGTAGTCTTCATTTGTGGCAATCTTGGAGGTCTTCTAGTCCAACTCAAGCAGGAGAACCTATAATATTTCAGATAAGTGACTGTCTAGTCTCTTCTTAAAAAACCTCAGCTCCACAATTTCTGAAGGTAAGCTGTTTATTGTCCTCACTGTTAGGAAGTTTCTCCTTAATTCCAGGTTGCTTCTCTCTTTGGTTGTCAATACATATGTGTTGTTGCCCAGAAGGAGCTGTTGGAGTTGCCACCAGACTCCGACAGCAAGGGCCCCTATGAGTTGGTTCTGGAGGATGTGGAGGACCCTGGACAGGGTTCCGACTCTGAGCAGGGCGCAGAGAGGCTGGTTGGCCACCAGGAGGTGCCTGAGTCTTGGAGCACTGTAAAGTGAAAAAAAAAGGAGATTTCTTCCAACAACCAGTTCTCCGAACTGCTTAGAAAGTTAACAACGGGTTACATGGCTCCTTTTAGAGAACCTCTGTTGTAAATTAAATACACCCACTATCAGGCCTGCAGCCATATTTTCTTGTGGATCTCAGGCCTGCCACACTTTCTATTATTTTACTATGTATTTTCTGTTGTGGGAAAATGGGAGGGGGGATTGTACAGAGTTAGATGATATGTAGCCAAAATTGTTTCTAGAAAGCCAAAGTCATCCTTTGCCTCTGCACCTCTGCACCTGACCGGAACTGGATGGGTGGAAGCTGCCAGCATTGGCAGTGGAAGATTGGACCATGTGGGGGCAAGATCATGAACTTTGAACTGGTTGGGGAAAACCTGGAAGCCTTCAGATTTCAGCTTTCCCAGAGGTGCCAACATGGCTCTCTTAATAATTTGGAACTTTGAGCAATACTTTGCCTCGGACTCTGATTTACTTTTGGATGCTATTTGGAACCTTGACGCTCACATAATTTAGATTGGCCTCACTGCTCAGAGTTCCTTCCACTGAAGGAGAAATCTTCCGATCTCAGCTCTCCCAATGGGGATTTGGAAATGTTTTAGGTTCCAGGACTTGATGCTAAAATAGATCTCCATAAATAATTCACAGAGTTGTAGACTTGACTGGAAATTATCCTAGATTGACCCAGTGATGAAGTACTTCCATTAAATATCAAGTAACCTATTTGCAGGGACATGCAGTCAGGGGAGGCAGGGGAGGCAGAGCCTCACCACTGTCTTCATGAAAAGAAAAAAAATGTAAAAGGAAAAAGGCAAGAGCTGAGATCAGGCTGAGCTAGTTGCTGCCAGAGTCACCATGGATGACTCTGCTTAGTGCTTAACTGTTTAAAAAAGCCTCTAAAAAGCGCCCTCTACAGGACGTGGCAGGAGAATGACGTGCCTCATCTAGTCTGACTTTTTATGATCACTCGAGCAGAGTTAAGCAAGGGTTAAAAGCCTAAAAATTCCTGACGTAGATGAGGCACGTCGTTCTCCCGCCTCTTCCTGTAGAGGGTGCTTTTTTAAAGAGGCTTTTTTAAACAGTTAAGCAGAGTCATCCACGGTGACTCTGGCAGCAACTAGCCCAGCCTGACCTCAGCTCTTGCCTTTTTCCTTTTACATTTTTTTTCTTTTCATGATGACAGGCAAGAGCAGAGTTGAAATCCTCTCTGAAATAGCTGGAAAAGGTACGTGTGGGCCGGAGGGAGGGGGAGGAATTCAAACTTCATCATCCTGGTGCAACTTTGTGTGTGTGTGTGTGTGTGTGTGTGTGCGTGCGTGTGTTTGAGAGAGGGTGTAGGGAGCATATTGAGACAGTTCTTTAGTTTATGCACTATGTAACACTCTAATACTATGCCTTTGGGTCTTCTGAAATTTTAATTATCCAATCATAAGCAAAAACAATGTTTTCAGTAGAATGAATTTCCACTTCTACTTACACCTGCCAGCCAAAATGCTGCTAGTGGTGGGCTGAGGAGGAAAACCTAAATTTTCTAAATCCTGGTGCAACTTTGTTTGTGTGTGTGTGTTTGAGAGAGGGGGGAGGGAGGGAGAGAGGTAGGAAGGAGGGGAAGGGAGAAGAAAAAGAAAGAAGGAAATTTATTTAGCGAAGGAGAAAAACAAATGCTGTCACTTTAAATCGGAACTGAGCATGCCTGGCTGTGGAATTCTGGGAGTTGAAGTCCACAAGTCTAAAAAAATTGCTGCCTCACCAGCCATAAACCTCACTGCACGTCACTGCATATTTGGTTGATTTAGAATATTTTGATTCCATGACTTGATTATCTTCTTTTAATGACCCTATAATCCCTTGTGGGGTGGAGTCTGGGCAACTGAATGGGGAGCTGAGAGTTTACTGGCCAGATGCCTTTCCTATTGCCAATGAGGAGTTATATTCAGCAGATATACTCTCAACATGCTCAGAGAGAGAAATATCTGACTCTACCTAGGATAGAACTCACAGCCTCCTGATTGTGAGGCGAGCGCTCCATCTCTAGGCCACCGCACCACGTTGATTTTATCATGGGGACTGTTTATTTAGTATTGGAAATGGGATCCCATACAAGAAAAGAACATGTTTTTTTTTAAAGAAAGAATTCTTTCTCGGTTTAGTTGGGACACTCCAACCATAACCAACCAAGTGCACATTTTATTTCAGCTTGCCTATGGCTCATTTGCACCCAAGAAACAGGGAACAAGGATGTCTGCTTCCTTTTACCGCATGGCTCCCAATGAAATCCTTCAGATTGCAGGGATTATCCATCTGCTGAAGCACTTTGGATGGACCTGGATTGGCCTTCTAATTCTGGATGATGACAGTGGAGACAATTTCCTCCAAGCCCTGGACCCAGTTCTGTCAGAGAACAGGATCTGCTCTGCTTTTGTGGAGAGGTTTCCCAAACAATCGTTTTTCTTTATCTTTCAAGACGACATAGTCGAGAGGATATGCAATTATTTGAATAACCCCAAAGTCAACACGTTCATCTTCTATGGGGAAACCACCACGGCGATGCTTCTGCTGGTGCTCATCCGATACATAGACAGCGGACGTGGGAAAATGTGGATTCTGACGGCGCAAATGGATTTAACTTTATCAAGTCTTCATCAACCCCCAGATCTGCAATTTTTCGATGGAGCAATTTCCTTTGCTATTCACGCCAATGAACTGCCGGGCTTCGATGAATTTCTTTGGGCCATCAAACCATTTGAGATGCAACGAGCCAGCATGTTCAAGGAGTTCTGGGAACAAGGCTTCGATTGTGTCTTTTCAGAGAACAGCCGACCCGTGGAAAGTGGCGAAGCATGTACTGGGAAGGAAGAAGTAAGAAACCTTCCGGGATATTTATTGGAAATGACCGGCCACAGCTACAGTATTTACAATGCAGTCTATGCTGTAGCGCATGCTGTTCAGGGCATGAACATACTTAAGTCTAAATACAAAAGAGTCACAAAGAGTACAAGGGACGAACCTCAAGATCAAGACACCTGGAAGGTAATAACTAGTGCTGAGAACAACTTTGTTGTCAGGGGAAGAACAGTATCGCATAAAGCTCTTCTGAGCTTCCTCCTGTGTATCAAATTGGTGAGGAGGGAATACCAAAAAAGCTAATGCAATCCTTAGCTGCATCAACAGAAGGATACAATCAAGATCAAGTGAGGTACTAATACCACCCTATAAAGCCTTAGTAAGACCACACCTAGAGTATTGCATCCAGTTTTGGTCACCACACTATAAAAAAAAAGATATTGAGACTATAGGAAAAGTGCAGAGAAGAGCAACCAGGATGATGAGAGAACTGGAGGCTAAAACATATGAAGAACGATTGCAGAAACTCGGCATGGCTAGTCTAATGAAGAGAAGGACCAGGGGAGGTATGATAGCAGTGTTCTAATATTTGAGGGGCTGTCAAAGAGAGGAGAGGGTCAAGCTGTTTTCCAAAGCACCTGAGGGCCGGACAATAAATAATGGATGGAAACTGATCAAGGTGAGATTCAACCTAGCCCTAAAAAAGCAGCAGCTAAGGGCAGACAAGATAATTATCCTCGAGGAGTTGAAAGGAAGAAGGCTCCACCCCTTCCACACACCCTCATGCATCCCCCCCATGCTCTGTTTTGGGACTAGGAGGCCTCCCTGCAGCCTCTTGGGTCTGGAAATCAGCCGTGGGGGGCCTGCACCACACACCCCATGCCCCCTGGGTCTAGGAGGCCTCCCTGCACTTACCTGGGAGCCAGAACAGGGTGTATGGGGACTCCTGGGAGCAGTGGGGTGGGGTCAGCTGGTTGTCGGAACTAACAGTTCGCCAAACTGGATGTAAAATTAAGATTCGGTTTGCCCGAACAGGCTGAATCCCACCCCTGCACGTGCTTCATTTATGTGTCTCTTGTCGGAGCTTATAAATGTGACTTGAGCAATGTGTAATGGTTTAAGTATAGTTCTACTTAAAACAGAATGACAAAAATCAGTGGGTCTTAAGTAATGCCACTTTCATTGCTATGGAGATAAATTTCAAGAAGTTTCGAAGTTATCCTGCAAAGCTGAAGGAACCAAGAAGTAAATGAAGAGTAATTTATTTATTGTTGCTCACATATAGACAGGAATCTTCTGAGACAAATACACTGTTTATTATACTTTGCCACTCAGAATCACCTCTGGCTAGATGGGTGATAAATAAAATATATATAAATAAAATATATCCTCTTAATTTCTTCCTCTTCTTTTTATTTAGCTTCACGGGTTTCTTCAAGGCCTCTCATTTAATAATTCACTCGGTGAAATTGTGTCTATCAACAACCAAGGAGAAGTACTGTCTGGATTTGATATTACAAATTTTGTCATTTTTCCAAATAGCTCCTACCATATGATGAAAATAGGAAAGATGGATCCCAAAGCAATTGAAGGAAACAAATTCATGATTCATGAAGATTTAATTGTGTGGCCCAGATGTTTTAAGCAAGTATGGAATTGACTTGTTTTGGAGAACAATTTGGAGATCAGAGATAAATTTCATTGTAAGGTCTGCTTTCATTTAGCAATAGCATATAGGCTTTTCATGCTTTTCATGCTTTTCCATTGCCAAAGTCTCCTTCCAATATAGAGTAGGAGCTATCTCTCCAGAGAGGAACTTCAACCCCCCTTTGGAACACTTCAAATGGAAGTGTAGCCAGGCTCCAAAGGTATGTCAAACCTCCTCCCCAGAAGAGATGTCCTGGTCCCGGACGAGCCCCCAAATTGTGAGAAAAATATCCCAGATATAACGTCCTCATACCCCCCCCCCCCGCCAAAAAAAAAACTGACAGGGAGGCTATGGCAACAGAAAGCAGCTATTTTATTACACCTGCAGGTAGATTCCCAAGCAAATGAGAAGGACTACAAGGAATGTAGGTGCACCTTAAATACACAAAATGTAGCTTGGATACAAAAAAGACAATTACGTGCAAAAAACACAATATGAAAAGTACATGGAAATTCCCCGAATGTTCTGAAAGTGTACGTGTCCAGAAGCCCCAAAGGACCCAAAGGGAATTTAGTTGTTTAGCAGAGTGATAGCATGGGGACGGGGGCGGGGGGAGCAGAACTGTCCTTGAGTCTAGTTGTTCTGGTGTGCGATGCCCTATAACAGTGATGGCTAACCTTTTTATTGTCAGGTGCTGAAAGCGCATGGGTATGCTACAGAGCGCCTGCACGTCCACACCCATAATGCAATGCACACACAACCCCCTTCATGCCCTGCCCTCATGTGCATGCATGTGTGACCCCCATGTGCTCCCCTGCACATGAACCCTGCCCCCTCTCACCCCTTTTTCACTTCCAGATTGGTGCAGGAAGCTTCTGAGGCCCAAAATCGGGCACAGGGCGCCCTCATGTGCTGTTCTTGCACCCCATTTTGTGCCTGGAAAGACTTCCGCGCCAACCTGGAAGCCAAAACGGGCACTGCAGGAGGCCCCAAATGCAATGCGAGCGCCACCCCATGCATGCACCCAGCCCACCACGCATGTGCATGCATGTCTCTGCATGCGCCTCGTGCATGCGTGGCAGAGATCTGAACATCAGCTGGCTGTCAGGAGGTACACAGCATGCATGGTGGAGTTGAGCTGGTGCGACAGCTCGCATGCCCACAGAGAAGGCTCTGTGTGTCACCTGGGGCATGCCTGTCACAGGTTCGCCATCACAGCCCTATAACGTCATTTTGAAGGTAGAAGTTGAGACAATGTATGTCTAGGATGAAGGTTGTATATTCTGGCTTCACAGCAAAGCTGTTGATTATTTGTACGGCCAATGTGCAAAAAGTGAGTAACTGATTTGTCAGGTCATGGTTGGGTAAGTAAAACCCAAAATTCTCTCAACCGAAAGACTAGGAAGAAAATATTAATCCTTGAGCCATTGTTCAGAGTCATGCTTAAAGTGGTGATATCTTAAAGGCTGTCTACTTTTATTAAGCTAATATTGAGTCTCACAGCACGTATTTTTTTAAAACTATTTCTCCTTTTCCTTCAGTTGATCCTGAGAAGGGAAAGGAAGGAATAGTTTGGATGCAATCATGTGCAATATTAAGGGATTTCATTTCATGGTCCTACGATGCCCATTACTCTATTTGTGCAGGTAGATTAGAGGATGACTATCCAGTATTACTCAGATCTTCAGTCCTGAATTCAGAGGTGGGTTCCTCCTGGTACAGTATGGTACACCAGAAGAAGTAGTGAAAATCTGGTAGTAATGGTAGCCTGGCCATGCCCCCGAACCGGTTTTCCGGTCAGAAGCTTTTTTTAAGTCTTTTTTCCCTTCCTGTTCAAGCAAGGGAAAATGGGTTTAAAACATAAAAGAGAGAGGGGGGAGGGATGGAGGAAGGAAGGAAGGAAGGAAGGAAGGAAGGGAAAGGAGAAAGAAAGAAAGAAAGAAAGAGAGAGAGAGAGAGAAAGAGAGAGAAGGAGAAAGAGAAAGAGAAAGAAAGAAAGAAAGAAAGAAAGAAAGAAAGAAAGAAAGAAAGAAAGAAAGAAAGAAAGAAAGAAAGAAAGAAAGAAAGAAAGAAAGAAAGAGAAAGACAAAGAAAGAAAGATGCAGGTGTAAGAAGGAAACTCGCTTTTCAGCTGGGAGATTCAGCAAAGGAGAAAAACAAATGCTATCGCTTTAAATCTGAGTATCCAAACTGAGCGTGCCTGGCTGTAGAATTCTGGGAGTTGAAGTCCACAAGTCTTAATGCTGTAAACTTTGAAGACACCTGCTTTAAATTGAAAAGCTGCTCGGAAGGAGGTTTGCAAAGTGGTATTTAGCAGTTTGTTTCTGGGTCAACTGAACAACAAACTGGATGAAAGGAAGGATTCTTATATGGTTCTATGTTTTTGAAGTTTTGGGGTTTGTGCAATATGTCTTTGTGTTTGGATGATTCCCTGCTTGTGTGAATGGAGCCAAACTTTCTATAGGCTCATTATCTCATTATCTCTATCTGACAGGAATGTAGAATGAGCCTCAGGCAGGTTTCTTTGATAGCAGCTTGATTCTTCCTTTTCTGGGAGCCTTTATTATGAGTAATATTTTATTGGTGGGGGTTGCTTCCCATAGAGGGAAGGGAGAAAGAAAGAAAGAAAGAAAGAAAGAAAGAAAGAAAGAAAGAAAGAAAGAAAGAAAGAAAGAAAGAAAGAAAGAAAAACAGCACAGCAGTTTAGGGTTAGAAGGCTACTCGGAGGTCAGCTAGTCTAACCCGCTGCAGCAGGAAACCTTACATTATCTGGATTATTTTGGTGCCTCTAACAGAGAAGAAAATTGCCAGAAAGGAGAAGGAGTTTACTAGGACAAGGCTGCCATGCAGAGGAAGGCAGAGATAGTCCTTTACTTAGGACCACAATTGAGGCCAACATTTTGGTTGCTAAGCAAGAGCATTGTTAAGTGAACTTCACTACATTTTACAAGTTGTCGACACCCACCCAGTCACAAGACTGCCAAGCCATGCCCACAAAATAGGCCATGCCCACAGAATAGGTAGTAAAAAAAATTTGAAACCCACCCCTGCCTGAATCCCCTCCTTGTTTGTCAACAGGTCTTGCCCCGTTCAGTGTGTAATAATCCCTGCCCTGCTGGCTATCAGATGAAAAAGAAAGAAGGTGAAAAATTTTGCTGCTATGATTGTGATCCATGTTCTGATGGGAAGTTCTCAAACATATCAGGTAAGTTATTCTACCCTACCCTACCCTACCCTACCCTACCCTACCCTACCTGTTCTGACCCCCCTCCTTTGCTCGTTTAAAGACGACAGGCAGACAGACTTAAAAGGAAATAACTTTATCAGTCCTCGGCTCAGACTGGCTGTGAGCCCAAAATGAACATAAATAAAGTCTCTGGCAAGAAGATAACAGAATGCAAAAACAAAGATCTCTTACGGCCAAACCAGGTGTACAGAAAGAAAGCAAATCACTTCTCCAAGTGTCTCTCACAAACAAACCACGACCGATGAATGATGAACCATGAACAAACGACGAACGTTGACTTCTGCAACCAGGGCATGGCACCATCAGTCCTTTTATCTCCAGAAGACCACACTAACGAGCCCCAGCTGCATTGTTATTCCTGCATCCCGACTCAACTCACAGCAAACTTCTGCTGAGTCACAACACCTACTCTACCCTACCCTACCGTACCCTACCCTACCCTACCCTACTCTACTCTATATCAGGGTTCCAAGTAATATGCCAAGCAAACAGAATCCTACTCTACTCTGCTCTGCTCTGCTCTTCTCTGCTCTACTCTGTGACATATTACATTTTTTTCAGTGCAAAATTGGCCACATAGTAAATTATATATGTAGCTGGTTGTTTTTTTTTCATTGATTTCAGTACCAATTCTCATAGTGGAAGACTTCACTAAATGGTATAAATAAATAAAATTGGGTAACATCACCGTCAACTTTAAAGTACTATATATTTGTCACTCCATAAGGCATACCTGATCATAAGACACATTCCCATTTTTCTGCCTCCGGGCGTCCTGTTTTCAACCGCCATGAGTCCCATTTTTGGCCTCTTGAGTGTGAAATGTAGCAGTTAACTATTCCAATCACCAAAATCCTCCTTGGAATTTTTAAAAGACTGGTTAGAAAATCCAGGTAAGCATTCACCTGAATATATCTCCAAACAGCTCTGTGAGTCAAAGGGAGTCAGAGTGTGTGCTACAACTGAAAAATAATGGGAGTCCCTGGCTTACACCCATTCTTCTAGTGTCTGTTCACATCCACCATGGCCATGCTTAGGCCGACCCCTGCCACGCCCAATCCCAGCCATGCCCCACCACTATGACAGCCGGCTGCTAAAGCAAGGTCATGGCACACACTTGACAGTGAATCAGGAAAATTGTAATTGTGGGGCCTGACTGGCAAGAACAAAGAATGTTTATCAACAGGAAATATGCATGGGTAAAGCTTGTAGCAATTATGGGTAGTTAGACAACTTGCAGACTTCAGCTAAAAGTTAGGGCTGGCCTGCAGCAAATGAAATGTATATTATATAACTTTTGGGGCATTCGTTAGCCAAGGCTTAGGAATGGGACAGCTATAGACCAATAGAACAAATTGTAGAATGATTACTAAAATGTTTATTAGATGATATTTCTTGTTATCTCACCTTGTCCTGCCTTCTCCTTTAGTGAAAATATATAAAGCTTACTTAATCCTTTGTTCTTGGTTCTTGGCCTTTTGACCAGGAACCCATGTTTTTTCTTGGAGTACTCCAATGAAAAGCAATCAGATAACCTGCACCTCGTGTCTGGCGACTATCAGCTTTGACACCAGGTTCAGACCCAAATAGAGGACCGCAATCACCCCCGGACCTCCAAGGCCAAACATAAACCCTCATGCGGCCCTCAATGAAATCAGTGACACTAAACAGTAAAAAAATTGACTCTTGCCACAAGATGGGGCTCAACACATAACAAAGAACAGCAACATTATATACGTAACTGTTCTGACCCCCCCCCTCAGTCCGGTGATTAACACTGACACAGGCTTAGTAGTTTGCCACTCTTTATTTACAGCAATTACAATCCTGTTGGCTGAAAGCCCAAACACGACTCACAGGAAAGAAGTTGGCAGCAACCCAGACTCCAACAGACAATGCAGACAAGAGCTTCTCCAAATTGTTACAAACGGTTGTGTCCTGCAAAAGGACTCCTCCCAAAGTCTCTTCTTATATACTCTCTTGGGAGGGGCCAAGCCACAACCACCTGATTATCTCTTATGAGTCTGTCTCTGTAGCTGCTGTTTCCGTTTCTCCGCCCGTCTCTGTCTGGTGTCAGGGATAAACTCCCTTTGATCCTCCCCACCGCTCCATGCCTCATGCGCCTCCAGTGGCCAACCAGCCTCTTTGGTCCCTGCTCTGAGTCTGAACCCTGCCCAGGGTCCTCCACATCTTCCATAGCAGACTCATAGGGGTCCTCGCTATCGGAGTCCATCAGCCACTCAAACGGATCCTGCTGGGCTACAACACATATCTATAAGTTGGACGCATTACAGTCACATTAACCTATTTGGATGTCAACTCCCAAAATTCTCCAGTCAGAATTCTGAGACTTCATAAAATGGCTAGGTTTTAAAAGCACTGATCTAATGCAATCTATATTTCACGGTGCTAAATCTATCATGAAGGGTTAAATTCCATGTTTCATTTCTTATTTGCAGACACAATGGCCTGTTCTGAATGTCCAGAAGATCAATATCCAAGTAAGGACAAAGTTCGATGCATCCCCAAAATCATAACCTTTTTAACTTATGAAGAACCTTTGGGGATCAGTTTAGTTCTGGTTGCTCTTCTTTTTTCAATCATTACCATATTCATACTTGGAATATTTATTAAGTATAAGGACACCCCTATTGTTAAAGCGAACAACAAGGACCTCACCTACACTCTCCTCATCTCCCTTCTGCTCTGCTTCCTCTCCTCTTTTCTCTTCCTTGGAAAACCTCTGCATCTGATTTGCTTCCTTCGGCAATCCATCTTTGGCATTATCTTCTCCATGGCCGTTTCTTCTGTGTTGGCCAAAACCATCATGGTCATTGCAGCGTTCATGGCCACTAAACCAGGATCTGGCATGAGAAAATGGTTGGGGAAAAGACTGTCCATCTTAATTGTTTTTTCTTGCTCCTTCATTCAAGCAGGCATTTGTCTGGCGTGGATGATCACTTCTCCCCCATTTCCAGAACCTAACATGAAATCAATGGCTGAAGAGATCATAGCAGAATGTAACGAAGGGTCTGTTGTGATGTTTTATCTTGTCTTGGGTTACATGGGGTTTCTGTCTCTGGTCAGCTTTATGGTGGCTTTCCTGGCTAGGAACCTGCCCGACACATTCAATGAAGCCAAGTTCATCACTTTCAGCATGCTGGTGTTTTGCAGTGTTTGGTTGTCTTTTGTTCCCACTTATTTGAGCACCAAAGGAAAGTATATGGTGGCTGTGGAGATCTTCTCCATCTTAACTTCTAGTGCTGGGTTATTGGGATGTATCTTTTTCCCTAAATGCTATATTATTTTGCTAAGGCCTGAGCTCAACAGCAAAGGGCAACTTGGAATGAAAAAGCATTTCTGACTATTAAATCATGACTTATTGATATATGCTGTGATTTTATTTATTGTCTCCTAAAATGAAAATGGAGCTCATTTATTAACTGTTGACTTTATCAATACTGTGCATCCCTAGTATGTATAACCTTTTATGAATAATAATAATAATAATAATCCCTTCGACTCACATACCTTTTCCAGCTGTTTCACAGAGGATTTCAACTCTGGTCTTGTCTGCCATGATGAAAATGTAAAAATGTAAAAGGAAAAAGGCAAGAGCTGCTGAGGTCAGGCTGGGTTAGCTGCTGCCAGAGTCCCCAGTGGATGACTCTGCTTAACTGTTTAAAAAAGCCTCTAAAAAAACGCCCTCTACAGGAGGAGGCAAGAGAACCAAGTGCCTCATCTACATAAGGAATTTTTCGGCTTTTAACTCTTGCTTAACTCTGCTCGAGTGGTCATAAAGATAGACTAAATGAGGCACGTGGTTCTCCCACCTCCTGCTGTAGAGGGCACATTTTAGAGGCTTTTTTAAACAGTTAAGCACTAAGCAGAATCATCCACTGTGACTCTGGCAGCAACTAGCTCAGCCTTTTTCCTTTTACATTTTTTTTCTTTTCATGATGACAGTGGTGAGGCCCTGACATGTATAAGATTGTGGATCAAATTTTTATGGATGGAAATGCTGCCATCACTACCGGTCCGGTACACCAGATTTTCACTACCTCTTGCCATACCGGACTGGACCGGTAGGAACCCATCTCTGCTTTCATCCCTATCATACTGTCCACATTTATTTGTACTCATTTCCCTTGTTCATGTCCATGTTTATACTTATACCTGTTGTCTTGTACATGTTTGACAAACTAAATAAAATAAAAAAAATCTGTTTGGCTTGAAGGGTTACCAACAGGTACAGTGAAGTTAACCATGCACTCCACAAAACAATTTTTTTTAAATTTTCTCTGGATTTGAAAAGTTACATCTCTCTCTCTCTCTCTCTGGAAATAGCAGGGTTAGGCCTACAGCCATCTTTTCTTTCAGATCTTTGGCTGCCAATTACCTCCATTAGACCGATTAGATCCAACAGATTAGGCCTCCTCTGAATTCCATCCGCTGGCCAGTGTCGACTGGCGACTACCCGGAGGAGAGCCTTCTCTGTGGCTGCTCCGACCCTCTGGAATGAACTCCCCATGGAGATTCGAACCCTCACCACCCTCCAGGCCTTCCACACAGCCCTTAAAATCTGGCTGTTCCGACAGGCCTGGGGCTAAAGAGCTGTTGCCCCCGTCTCGAATGGTATGACTGTTGTGTTTTAAATTATGCATTATGCATTGTTATGCTTTGTTTTAAAACTTTTTGTCTGTATCCCCCTTCCCTGGTTTGAGTTGTGAGCCACCCTGAGTCCCCTTCGGGGGAAAAGGGCGGCATATAAATACAATAAACTGAAACTGAAACTGAACTTTCTATTATTATACTATGCATTTTCTATTATGGGAAGATGGGAGGGGGGTTGTACAGAGTTAGATGATATGTAGCCATAACAACATTCTTTCTAGAAAGCCAAGGTCATCCTTTGTCTCTGCACCTGACCGGAACTGGATGGGTGGAACTGCCAGCATGGCAGTGGAAGATTGGACTATGGGATGGGTTTGTGGGTGTGGGGGCAAGACCTTGAACTTTCAACTGAGTGGGGGAAACCGGGAAGCTTTCAGATTCAGGTTTTCCCAGATGTGCCAACATGGCTCTCTTAATAAATTGGAACTTTGAGGAATCCTTTGCCTTGGACTCTGATTTACTTTTGGATGCTATTTGGAACACTGACATTAACCCGAATCTCCCTTAAAATACTTCACCAGCTACCCTGAATTTCAGGATGCTGTCCAGGGTCCTGAGCCCCAGCACCGAACCGAGCCCAGGTACTGTAAACTCTCAAGGAAGATGGAGGAAGAGAAGAGCAGCAGATGATGGATCATGTGAATGCTCTAACTCAGTCTGCACTCCCTCACCCCTTGCCATTTCCACAGAGATCCAAATGAGAGTTGAAATAATGATCTTCCCCATCGACCTGTATCTTCATATGAATTTTACCTTGGTGGGAAAAGATAATGATGGAGCATCACATACTACTTAAAATCTACATGAGGTTTTTCATCTGTTTGGTTTCAACTGAGGCTGTATATTCCCTTTGCTTTTGTCAGATTATTACTGATGCAAGAGTCAAATTTCCCTATGGAGTCGTGAGCCAATATGAAAATCGTATGACTTACCCATGCCTGCTCTCTGAAACCAGAAATGATGATTGCTATGCAATTATCAGACTCTGACATTTCGGACAATCTCCATTTGCTTCCCACTAGCTACTAGAAAAAAGTATTTTTAAAAAATGCTACGAGTCTGAAATAACTCATTTGAGGTTTCCATTCAGGGCAGGGGTGGAAGGAAAACAGGACTTTTCATCATTTTATCCAGGGCACTTTTATTCCCCATCCTTCCATTCTATGCAAATGGAATTCATAGCAATCATGATCCTGTAGGGGTGGGTCACACTCTGACAACTGACGGGGGATGCTAGTCCTGTTTCTATTTCTTTTTACGCCCACAGTGAGCAAATTTGCAGCAGAGACGTGCTCCAAAAATGACCCTCTCCCTGTTCGACACGAGTGGCAGCAAGCGGGAGATGTCCTTCTTGGCGGGGTGTCATCACAGATCATTTATATTTTCTATCCACTTTCCTTCAATAAACATCCTTCGGAAGAGCTGAAGACCGATTTTCCCATGTAAGGATTTCATCCCCCTTTTTGTTTGCTGTTAGATGCCCCAATGCTTTGACAGTTTTACTGAGTCAGAATGGTCTATCGCGAATGGCAGGAATTGGGTGTATCTAGTTTAATCAAAAGGAGGACTAGGGGTGATATGACAGCAGTCCTTCAATATCTAAGAGGCTACCCCAAGGAAAGTAAACATCCTTCAAGGATTTCATCCCCTTTTTGTTTGCTGTTAGGTGCCCAAATGCTTTGACAGTTTTACTGAGTCAGAATGGTCTATCGCGAATGGCAGGAATTGGGTGTATGTAATCAAAAGGATGACTAGGGGTGATATGATAGCTGTCTTTCAATATCTAAGAGGCTACCCCAAGAAAAAGGGGAGTCAACCTATTCTCCAAAGCATCTGAAGACAGAATAAGAAGCAATAGATGGAAACTGATTAAGGAGACAACTAACCTAGAACTAAGGAGACATTTCCTGACAATGAGAACAATTAATCAGTGGAAAGTCTTGCCTCCAGAAGTTATGGGTGCACTGGAGGTTCTTAAGAGGAGATTGGACAACCATTTGTCTGAAATGGTTGCTTGGGCTTGAGCAGAGGGTTAAGATTTTCAAGGTCCCTTCCAACTCGGTTACTCTGAGTGAGAAGTCTTCAGATGAGTCCATTCGACTTGTTACGTTATCTAAGTTTGAACCCCAGTTGTTTTGCCAAAGCTTATTCCTGAACCTCCAAGTTCACTATTTCAAGCTTTGATCGTAGGTTAGAGGGAAATATAAGAATCAGAATGATGCAGTGATTACGGCACTGGGTTAGAAACAAGAGTTCTGTTAGTTCGAGTACCGCCTTAGGCATAAAGCTCACTGGCTGATTTTGGGGCTAATTCCTCTCTATCAAACCCAGAAAGAAAGCAAGGAAAAATATTTTTTAAATAATGTTGGAAAACTACATTAGGTATCCATTTAGCCACCAGAAGTGCAAAAGGACATGAAGGCAAGGAAAGAAAAAAATAAAAATAAAGGTGGAAAGGTAGTGTTTGTTCATAGTGAGCTACAACTTCTGAAGGCAAGCTATTCCACTGGTTAATTGTCCTCATTGTTAGAAAGTTTCTTTCTTAATTCTAAGTTGCTTCTCTCCTTGATTAGTTTCCATATTCCACCCATGAATCATTATTCTTTTAAAAAGTAAAATATAACCATGCCCACTGATTTTACTAAACGTTTTGAAAAAGAGACACTTGGAAAGGCTGAAGCATTTGAAATCTTTACAAATCATGCCTTCTGTTGAAGAGTATTTTGATACAGCTTCCAGGTATGCATTATCTGTTCTTCTATCTCTCTTTGTTAAAAAAATGAGCTTTTTCTTCTTCTAAATTTGGTGGCATGAATTTGAGATTTAAATGTAAGTCATCCATTCCTTCCAGTAAAAGTTTGAAAGATTTCCCTGTCCCAGGTTTTATATTCATTATATAAGTTGTTTTTTATGCATAGAGTAGTATATGAATCATTCTCATGATGTATCTGACTGCGTGTTTAAAATTAAAGTCAAGGAACAAGGCAGAAAGCAGAAAGAAGTGACTGGCAACTGATTAATCTCAATGGCCAGCAGTAACGTGTTTAAATATTCATTCCCTAGATTTTTATGAGTTAAATACTTAAAATGTCTTAGATTAAATACTTTTCTAAACTTCCTTCCTTCCTTCCTTCCTTCCTTCCTTCCCTCCCTCCCTCCCTCCCTCCCTCCTCATTCTTTTTTTTCCACCCAGTTGAGGAAGAAATTAGAGAAAATGGTATTTTCTTCTGTAAAAAGCTTTGATTCAGGATGGAAGGTAATAGATTATATAGGACCGAGCAGGCTACATGTTCTATTTCTAATTTTGAGCAGACAAACAAATTATACCAAATAGGTACACCAAGTAACACTTCCTTTTATTTTCAAAACCCATGTTCTCCTCTTCCCAAATTCATGAGCAAGTGCCTTCTTTTTCTCTTGGGAATTTCTCACTCCCTCTCTATCCCTAATTTCTTCATGGATTATCTGTAAAGTTTTTGCTCAGGTATGTCTAGTTTAAGGAAGACAAGGGCTAGGGGAGACACGATAGCAGTCTTCCAATATACTGTATCAGTGGCTGCTATAAAGAATAAGGGGTCAGTCTATTCTTCAAAGCTCCTGAAGGCCGGACAAGAAACAATGGATGAAAACTAATCAAGGACAGAAGCAACCTAGAACGAAGGAGAAACTTCCTGACAGAATCATTGAAATGACTTGCCACCAGAAGTTGTGGGTGCTCCAACACTGGAGGGTTTTAAGAAGAGATTGGACAACCATTTGTCTGAAATGTTAAAGGGTTTTCTGCCTGAGGGGGCATTGGGTTAGAAGATCACCAAAATCCTTTTCAACTCTGTTGTTCTGTTATGCCCTCTCTCCATCAGTGATGAAAAACCAGTGACTGTTGCTTGCAATCAATCTTATTCAGTACTGCTGCATTTTTCTTGCAATGTTAGAAAGCTTCAGTGGTGAAAAGAGTAAGGTTCTACATTTAGGCAAGAAAAACAAAATGCACAGGTACAGTATAGGTGGTACCTTGCTCAATAGTAGTAACTGTGAGAGGGATCTTGGAGTCCTAATGGATAACCACTTAAATATGAGCCAGCCGTGTGCAGCAGCTGCCAAAAAAGCCAACACAGTTCTAAGCTGCATAAACAGAGGGATAAAATCAAGATCACATGACGTGTTAATACTACTTTATAATGCCTTGGTAAGGCCACACTTGGAATACTGCATTCAGTTTTGGTCACCACAATGTAAAAAAAGATGTTGAGACCCTAGAAAGAATGCAGAGAAGAGTTGATTAGGGGACTGGAGACTAAAACATGTGAAGAACGGTTGCAGGAACTGGGAATGTTTAATTTAATGAAAATAAGAACTAGGGGAGACATGATAGCAGTGTTCAAATATCTCAGGGGCTGCCACGAAGAAGAAGGAGTCAAACTATTCTCCAAAGCACCTGACGGCAGGACAAAGAGCAATGGGTAGAAATTAATCAAGGAGAGAAGCAGCTTAGAACTAAAAAAAAATTTCTTGACAATTAGAACAATTAATCAGTGGAACAACTTGCCTCCACAAGTTGTAAATGCACCAACACTGGAAGTTTTTAAGAAGATATTGTAAAAGCCTCTGTTGGCTTTTTTGGCAGCTGCTGCACACCGCTGGCTCATATTTAAATGGTTGTCCACTAGGACTCCAAGATCCCTCTCACAGTTACTACTATTGAGCAAGGTACCACCTATACTGTACCTGTGTATTTCGTTTTTCTTGCCTAATTGTAGAACCTTATTCTTTTCACCACTGAATTTCATTTTATTAGATAGTGCCCAATGTTCAAGTTTGTCAAGATCCTTCTGTATCTTAAGCCTGTCTTCTGGAGTGTTGGCTATTCCTGATAGCTTGGTGTCATCTGCAAATATGATGAGTTCCCCATTTATCCCCTCATCCAGATCATTGATGAAGATGTTGAAGAGTACTTGGCCTAAAACAGATTTTTGGGGTACTCCACTGCATACATCCCTCCATGTAGATGCAGTTCCATTGAGGACTACACGTTGAGTGCAGTTGGTCAGCCAGTTATGAATCGGGTGGTAATGCTGTCTAACCCACATTATTCTACTTTATCTAGTAGTAGGTTATGGTCTACTTTATCAAATGCCTTACTGAAGTCCAAGTAAACTATATCGACGACATTTCTCTGGTCCACTAATTTTGTCACTTTGTCAAATAATGCAATAAGATTAGACTGGCATGATCTGTTTTTGACAAACCCATGTTGGCTTTTGGCTATTACATTGTTTACTTCTAGCTGTTCACTAATTCATTGCTTGATTATCTTTTCCAGAATTTTTCCTGGTATTGAGGTCAGGCTGATAGGTCTGTAGTTTCCTGGATCTATTTTTTTCCCTTTTTTGAAGATGGGAACCACATCAGCTCTTTTCCAGTCCTTTGGTAGTTCCCCGGTGCTCCAGGATCTCTGAAAGATATAGTTCAGTGGTTTTGAGATCTCGTCTGCCAGTTCCTTCAGAACCCTGGGGTCTAATCCATCCAGTCTGGGTGATTTGAACTCGTCTAGGGTAGACTGATGCTCACTTACCATTTTCTTCCCTATTTCAACTTGTGTTCCTAATCTGATTTTTGTGGTGCTGTTTTTGATAGGTTGGACTTTTTTTATCCCTTTGTGTAAAGACAAATGCAAAAAAAAAAATGAGTTAAACAGTTCTGCTTTCTCCCTGTTGCTTGTCACCTTCTTGCCACTTTCTCCCAGCAATGGACCAATTGTTTCCTTAACCTTTTTCTTGTTTTTAACATGTTGGAAGAAGCTTTTTTGTTATTTTTTACTTTTGTGGCAAGCCTTTCTTCATTGTGAGCCTTAGCTTTCCTTACTTCATCTTTACAGGCCCAGGCTATTTGTTGATATTCTGCCTTAGTTATGTCCCCCTCTTTCCACTTTTTATACTTATCTTTTTTGTCTTTCAATTTGTCAGAGAGTTCTTTATGCAGCCATTCTGGTTTCTTTTGGGAGCTGTTATTTTTCTTCTTCATTGGTATTGTGATAGACTGGGCTTTTGTAATCTCATTTTTCAAAATTTCCCAAGCTTCTTGAGTTGTTTTCCCCTTGAGGATTCTCATCCATGGAATTCTTCCCAAGCTCTCTCTAAGTTTATTGAAATTGGCTCTTTTAAAGTCCAAGACTCTAGTTTGAGTTTGTTCTACTACTTGTGTTTGCATAATGTTGAATTCCAATATTGCATGGTCACTTGCCTCTAGGGTTCCTGTGGCTTCAACATCTTCTATCATTTCATCTTTGTTAGTGAGACTTAAGTCCAATATGGCTGATCCCCTTTCCACTTTTCTACTTTTTGGAAAACAAAGTTGTCTGCTAGGTTTGTTAGGAACCTGTTAGATCTTCCACTTGGTGCAGTTTGTTTTCCAGTTGATGTCAGGGTAGTTAAAATCCCCCATTAGTATTGTGGTGTGCTTCCTACATACCTTAGTTAGCTGACTAGCAAAAAGTTCATCTACTTCCTCTGCTTGGTTGGGTGGCCTGTAGTATAGACCTATGGCAATGTCGTTTCCTCCCCCCAACCTTTAATATTGACCCAAATGCATTCAAGATAGTTCTCATCATTGTTGTGCTCTATTTCTGTAGAGATGTGGTTATTTCTTATATATAGTGCAACTCCACCTCCTCTTTTCTTTAGTCTATTTCTTTTAATTAATTTAAACCCTTCTAGCTGTATGTTCCATTTGTGGGTTTTATCCCACCAAGTTTCTGCAATGGCAACACTATCATATCTGCCGTCGTTTACTTGAATTTCTAATTCGCCCTGTTTATTCCTCATACTCTTGTGCATTGGTGTATAGATGTAACATTTGAGTCCATTTTGATTGACCCTGTGTTTACTGTCTACATAACCTGTGTTATGCCTGACTGCCCCTATTTTCTTGCCACTTGTATGATTCATGCACATGGTATGGCACTCACTATTAAATGCTTAGTTTTGCTTTGCTTTGCTTTTTGTCTGGCAAATCTGCCAGTGAATGAGCTTGTCACTTTATTGGCAGCATGGTGACCAAGTTCTACCAACATATCCTGGCCTTGGCCTTTGCTATCAATGAAATTAATGAGGATTCCGAGATCTTGCCCAATACCACGCTTGGGTTCCATATCTGTGACAGCTACAGCGACGCAATGAAGACCTATCGGACCACTATGGACCTTCTTTTCAAGATGCACAGGCTTATACCTAACTATGAATGTGATTCTGGGAAAAAGCTTATTGCTGTAATTGGCGGATTTAGTTCCACCGTCTCGTTCCACATGGCAAAACTTTTAAGTCTTTATAAGATTCCACAGGTAAGATCTGCACATGGAATAATGGAGATCTTTATAAGTTGTTAGGAACATAATAATCTAACGGTTGGGTTGGCAATATATAAACCATGTAACAATGTTTTTAAAAATCATGCTGTAAAACGTGATTGGTTGCTGTTTTCCTCAATCAGCCATAAGAGGGAGCCAGAATGACTGTTAGCTCTCTGTTCGTTAGATGCTGGGCTGATCTGATCTGAGTGTTTTGGAAGCTGGCTGTTAGAAAGTGCCGTGAGCTATTGTACGTTTTGCAACTGCTAGCAAACTTTGAGTTCTGAACTGATTATATGATACTGGACTATGTTTATCCCTTGAAATACATTGATGACTGACTGTCTTATTAGTGTATGACTTGGACTGTTTGATGGACTCTGATACCTCTATTTCCACGAAAGTAAAAGCCTATTTAAACTGCAGTGTCTCTGTATGCTGGTCTGTGTGTTCTCCAACACAACTCTAACAACGTTTCTCTGGACGTACTCGCACTCCCAATGGGGAGCTTACCGAACATAAGTTATGATCTTTTTTCTTCTTACTTTGATTTTGCAGTTCAGAAAGAGGAATTGTGCAGTTCAGAAATGTATTATAGATGGACGGGAATATCTTCCCAAAATGGGGAAAGGGATAGGAGACGAAGACTAAAATTGTGTCAGAATAGAGCTGCAAGGGGACCTTGGAGGTCTTCTAGTCCAACCCCTTTCTTAAGCAGGAGACTCTATACCATTTGAGACAAGTGGCTATCCTGTCTCCTCTTAAAAAACTCCAGTGATGAAGCACCTACAACTTCTGAAGGCAAGCTATTCCACTGGTTAATTGTCCTCATTGTTAGAAAGTTTCTTCTTAGTTCTAAGTTGCTTCTCTCCTTGATTAGTTTCCATCCATTTTTTCTTGCCCTGCCCTCAGGGGCTTTGGCAAATAAGTTAACCCACTCTTCTTTGTGGAAGCCCCTCAATACTGGAAAGCTGCTATCCTATCTCCCCTAATCCTTCTTTTCTCTAGACTAAAAGATAAAGGTAAAGGTTCCCCTCACACATATATTCTAGCCGTTCCTGACTCTAGGGGGTGGTGCTCATCTCTATTTCAAAGCCGAAGAGCAAGCACTGTCTGAAGATGTCTCCATGGTCATGTGGCAGGCATGACTAAATGCTGAAGGCGCACAGAATGCTGTTACCTTCCCACCAAAGGTGGTTCCTATTTTTCTACTTGCATTTCTACTTGTTTTTCAACTGCTAGGTTGGGAGAAGCTGGGACAAGTAATGGGAGCTCACTCCTTTACACTGTACCAAGGATTCGAACTGCCAAATTGCCAACCTTTCTGATCAACAAGCTCAGTGTCTTAGCCACTGAGCTACTGCATCCCTATATGTGTGTGTGTGTGTGTGTGTGTGTGTGTGTGTGTGTAGTATGTATATGTATATGTATATGTATATGTATATGTAGATGTAGATGTAGATGTAGATGTAGATGTAGATGTAGATGTAGATGTAGATGTAGATGTAGATGTAGATGTAGATGTAGATGTAGATGTAGATGTACATCTATCTATTTATCTATCTATCTATCTATCTATCTATCTATCTATCTATCTATCTATCTATCTATCTATCTATCTATCTATCTATCTATCTATCTATCTATCTATCTACCTACCTACCTACCTACCTACCTACCTACCTACTTATCTATCTATCTATCTATCTATCTATCTATCTATCTATCTATCTATCTATCTATCTATCTATCTATCTATCTATCTATCTATCTATCCACACATATATCCTGCAACCATTATTCGTATGTTTTACTTTTCAGTCCTTTAATCATCATAGTTGCTATTCTCTGACTTTTTTTCAATGAACTATTTCTAGTATATTTCTTTTCAAGAAACTTGTTGCATGAAATCATATTTTTTTTAACATGCAGAAACATTCAAGCAGAAGGAAAATAGAAGTTTATCTTTGGGTTTATTCTGACTCAGATGCATTTCTTTTTTACTCTGACAATTGCACAAAAATGCAGATTTATTTATGCATTCCTTCCAGCTTAGTTATGGCACATTTGCTCCAGAGAAGAGCTATGTTGCCCAGCACTCAACTCTATACCGCATGGTGCCAAATGAAGCCAGTCAGTACATGGGAATTATCCAGCTCCTTCGCCGTTTCGGATGGACATGGGTTGGTTTCTTCCTCGTTGACAATGACAGTGGAGAACATTTCATGCAGGTGTTCGAACCGCTGCTTTCCCAAAACGGGATCTGTCCAGCATTCGCAGCAAAAATCCCCAAAGCAGAGTTGGATGATCTCTCAAGCATTAATCAGAAAGTCTGGGATATTTATCTGCCGATGACAGACATCAACGTGAATACAATTGTTGTTTATGGAGATACCTTGTCCATTATGTTGCTGAGCAATTTCATGCTTCAAACAAACCATGGAAATAGTTCCGATGTATTCTTTCAAAGGGTATGGATTATGACTGCCCAGATCGATTTTGCAATGTCCACAATTCAGATGGGCTCAGATTTGCAAGTGTTTCAAGGAGCCATTTCTTTTTCTGTTCATGCCCATCCATTGCCCAAGTTCAAGACATTTCTTCTGGCCCTAGATCCATGTCAGGCTGGAAGAAACGATTTTCTGGAGGTATTCTCAGATCAAGCTTTTGATTGTTCCTTTCAATGTCCAAATAGATCAACGGAGGTCACAGAAGTATGTTCTTGGGAAGAGAGTTTGAAGAAACTTCCTGCATCTCTGTTTGAATTTGGCATGACTGGCCACAGCTATAGCATCTACAATGCAGCCTATGCTGTAGCACATGCTTTACATTCCATGGAGTCATTTAGATCCAAACTCAGATCAAAGAGTGGTAGGACATGGACCAAACTTCAAAGTCTTCAACCTTGGCAGGTAATGGCTGAGGGATTCCCTTTCTATCATAAAAAAAAGATTGGTATAGATTGATGGTGGCTCAGTGGCTAAGATGCTGAGCTTGTTGAGCAGAAAGGTTGGCAGTTTGGTGGTTCAAATCCCTAGCACAGCATAACAAAGTGAATTCCCAGTACTTATCCCAGCTTCTGTCAACCTAGCAGTTCAAAAGCACATAAAAATGCAAGTAGAAAAATAGGAACCACCTTTGGTTGGAAGGTAAGAGTTTTCTGTGTGCCTTCAGCCTTTAGTCATGGTGGCCGCATGACCATGGAGACGTCTTTGGACAGCGCTGGCTTTTCGGCTTTGAAATAGAGATGAGCACTGCCCCCTACAGTCAGGAACGACTAGCACATATGTGCAAGGGGAACCTTTACCTTTAGCGAATGATACAGCGCCCATCTTATCTCTTTCATGAATGAGTACAATTGTATGTCTAGTCTAGTGAAAAGAAATACTAGAGGTGACATGATAGCAGTCTTCCAGTATTTGAGAGGCTTCCACAGAGAAGAGTGGGGTTTTTTTCTATTCTCCAAAGCATTAAAAGTCAACACAAGAAACAATGGATGGAAACTAATCAAGGAGAGATCCAACTTAGAACTAAGGAGAAATTTCTGACAGTTAGAACAAGTGGAACAGCTTGCCTTTAGAAGTTGGTGGTGCTCCATCACTGGAGACTTTTAAGAAGAAACTGGGCAGACACTTGTCTGGAATAGCAAAGGGCCTTTGCTTGAGCAGGGGGTTGGACTAAGAGATCTCCAAGGTCCCTTCCAACACTTTGATTCTGTTATTCTATAGGATGCACTGAAGAACAGTCATAAGTTTCTTGTTGCTTAACATGTGAAACATGACTTATATTAGGGGTGTCAAACTCATGTCATCATGTTGTCCTTGTCATGTGTTGTACTGTGACTTTGCTAAACTGGGGGTCGGTCAGAGGTGAGTTCCTACTAGTTCGCACCTATTCGGTAGAACCAGTTTGTCAAATCTACTGAACCAATTAGAAGCGGTTCCACCAGTGGACCCGGAAAGCAGGCCACACCTACAGAAGAGGTTCCAAAATTTTCTGGTGGGTGTGTAATGTCCCCCAGTTATCTACGCATTAATAATGATCTAGTAATATTTCCTTATACATTTTAGGGATCTTTCCTTACATAATTGATGTTTTCTTTCATACTTTTGGATTTCTAATTTCTGTTTCCGTTAGTTGGCAATTGCTAAAACCAATCCCACGTGAAAAAGTATTCAAAGCCTTCTTGATTTTAATTGTCTATTTATTCCTGCACATTGTAATATTTATTCATTTACATATCTCTGTTTTTCCACTGTTGTGCAAACACAATTCCAGCAGCTGCTAACATGTGTAAAATTAAATATATATTATACTCCCTTTCAAATAGCCAACAAAATATATCTGGTTTTAATTACATATCTTGCTTTATGATTGCTTCTAACCACTAACTTCTGAATAGCTACTTGGACTGACCTAAGTACTAATTCATAATTTCATATCTGGTCACATGGGTAGCAAGCCACTCCCACAAAGGAGCCCACACCCACAGAGTAGGTTCCAACAATTTTTGAAACCCACCACTGGGGTGGGTGTAGCCAGCATGTGACACATCTGGCCCATGGGTCATGAAACCTCTGACGTATGGTGTATGGTGGGAAATGCTTAATTTTTTTAAAAGCATTTGGATACTGTAAAGGAACTCTAGTTTAGAGTTCTAATAGGTTGATGCTACCTATTCTTGCTCTCTTCTTACTGCTTTCCCACATTGGAAAGCTTCAAAACGAAGTCCCCTGTCTGCGCAAATATCTTCACAGGGATGTAATGTCAACGCAGATTAGTTATGTTGTTATTTCTAAATTACTAGATAGCTGAATTTCCATTGATAGAGAACAAATGTAGATAACTACATGCTGGTTCACCAGCAAAAGGGCGACTGACAAAAGCGTGCCCGACTAAACCGCAATGACAAAACCGCAAGTTCTAAACCGCACCGACGAATGAGCGCTGAAGCGCGCCGACAATAGCACGCCGACAGAAGCACGCTGTAAACCTAACCCTAAAGCTAATCCTAAACCTAACTCTGAACCTAACCCTAAACCTAACCCTAAAATTAACCCTGAACCTAACCCTTACCTTAACTGAAATCGCGCTTCTGTCAGTGTGCTGTTGTCAGCGTGCTGTTTTGGGCGCATTGATGACGTCGCGGTTTTGTCGCCATGGTTTCGTCGGCGAGCTTTAGTCAAGCGCGCTTTTGTCGGGTCACGCTACTTGTTGAGTGTGGAAAATATGCTATTTTCTAGTTCATGCAAGCTTGAAATGGTGTAAAACCTAAGATAAGCTCTGTGAAGTTGTAAAAAGCAAAGAAAAAAAATGAGAGCAAAACCAAACTAAAGTATCTTTTGATTTACCATATTTTTGGAGTATAAGATGCACCTTTCCCCCTCCCTAAAAGAGCATGGAAATTTTGGTGTGTCTTATACACTGAATACAGCCATTTATGGGCTCCTGAAGCCCTATCCCCACACCCACACCTACGTCAGGAATTTTTTGGCTTTTAACCCTTGCTTAGCTCCGCTCGAGTGATCATAATGTCAGACTAGATGAGGCACCTCGTTCTCCTGCCACCTCCTGTAGAGAGCACTTTTTAGAGGCTTTCTTAAACAGTTAAGCACTAAGCCTAAGTCATCCATGGTGATTCTGGTAGCAACTAGCTCAGTCTTTTTCCTTTTACATTTTTTTTCTTTTCATGATGACAGTGGTGAGGCTCTGCCTCCCCTGCCTCCCCTGACTGCACGTCCCTGCTCTATACTGCCCTATTTAGGCACGTTTTCAAGCCAAAGTGCATGCGTGCACACTCACATTTGCAAACCGGTAGGGAAAGTAAGGGAATACTACCCCTGCCTCAGACCCTTCTGCTGGACCCAATCGTAACCCAGGCACCCCCTCCATCTCCTCTCACTCATCTGACTCGGCTGCCAGCTCTGCCACAACACATTTGAGAAATTGCACATTGTAGATTGAACATTCACACATGGCAGAACAGGAAGGAGATGCGTTTGGAACCAATTCCAGTTGAATTATCAGCGCACTGTTTTCCTTTCTCTCTGTCTCCCCTCTGTGTATGTTGGATGCAGCTCCACTCAGTTCTTCAATCTATTGTGTTTAACAATTCTGCTGGAGAAAGAGTGTACTTCAATGGAAAGAAGGAGACGGGCAGTGGATTTGATATCATAAACTTAATCACCTTTCCAAACAACTCCTTTGTTAAAGTGCCAATTGGAACGGTGGATCCTGAAGGGAAAAAACTGAATATTGATGACTCGAAAATTGTGTGGCCCCAGCGTTATAATCAGGTATAGTCATGGATTCATTTTCAGAATATTTTTTTTCATCTTCAGACCTGTAACTAAACACTTGCTTTTTCTGAATGGGCTGACCCCATCATTTTCCCCATAAAAATTAGGTAGGTATCATTGAGTTGAATCTGAAACCATCAATCAATCAGAATAGAGCTGGAAGGGACCTTGGAGGTCTTGTAGTCCAGCCCCCTGCTCAAGCAGGAGACCCTATACCATTTCAGACAATACTATCCAGTATCTTCTTAAAAGCCTCCAGTGATGAAGCACGCACAACTTCTGAAAGCAAGTTCTTCCACTGGTTAATTGTTCTCACTGTCAGAAAATTTCTCCTTATTTCTACGTTGAATCATTCCTTGATCAGTTTCTATCCATTATTCCTTGTCTTGCCTTGGAAAATAGCTTGACCCCTTCCTCTCTGTGGCAGCCCCTCAAGTATTGGGACACTGCTATTGTGTCTCCCATGGTACTTTATAAATGGTAATAAAAAAAGAGACAAGACTAGAAAAACACTTCTAAAAATAATATAGATAAGTGTTTAATTTCTTGATTTCCATCTTATAGTCCAAAACTGATTTACAGTATTTACTGTTGCAAGTAAATAGGTCAACCTATTCTCCAAAGCACTTGAAGGCAGGACAAGAAGCAATGGATTGGAAAATAATCAAGGAGAGAAACAATCTAGAACTAAGGAGAAATTTCCTGACAGTTAGAAGAATTAATCATTAGAATGACTTGCCTCCAGTAGTTGTGGGTGCTCCTCAGTGGTGGGTTTCAAAATTTTTTAGAACCTCGTCTGTAGGTGTGGCCTGCTTTGTGGGAGTGGCTTGCTGGCCATGTGACCGGGTGGGAGTGGCCAACTTGTAAAATGTGGTGAAACTCACTTAACAACGCTCTTGCTTAGCAACCAAAATGTTGGCTTAGAAACTCTGGCATTGAAGTGTGCAAGTCTTAAAGCTGACAAGTTACAAGACCCCTTGCACCCCTAACCCTTTAGAACTCCCCCAGGGGTGTTCAAACTTGACAGGTTTAAGACTTGTGGACTTCAACTCCCAGAATTCCTCCTCTCGCTCTTCATCTTGATGATGTGCGGACGGGCAGGAGGGGGGAGGGAGCTGGAACCAGTTCTAAACGGCACTGTAGATTTGTGGAACCTCTTCTATAAAGAGGTTAGAACTGGCAGGAACCCACCCTTGGTGCTCCTGCTCCAACACTGGAGGGTTTTAAGAAGAGATTGGACAATCCTTTGTCTGGAACGATATAGGGTTTCATGTTTGAGGAGGTGGTTTGACTAGAAGACCTCCAAGGTTCCTTCCAACTCTGTAATTTTGGTACATTTTAGAAACCATATTCTATGTGTTTCTACTTGGAGATCCTATCTGTTCAAACATATCTGAATCTTGATGATTTTATGGACTACCATATTTTTCAGAGTATAAGATGCACTGGAGTATAAGATGCACCAAGATTTTGAAGAGGCAAATAAGTTTTTGCCCTCTGCAAACCTCCCAAAATTGGCCCGTTTCCCCCCCCCCAAAAGGGGCATGAATAGCCTTTAGGAGGATTGTAGAGTGCTCCTGGGGGGGGGTGGAGAGAGGGGCAAAAAATGAGCAAAAATAGCCCATTTTTCTAAAAAATGGGCCCCTTTTTGTCAAAAAATGCCATGCATAGCCTTTAGGAGGCTTGTAGAGTGCTCCTGGGGGCTGGGGGGGGCACAATTGAGTAAAAAATGGCCCATTTTCACTCATTTCTGCCCTTCCCAGCCTCCAGAAGCACTCTATAAGCCTCTTAAAGGCTAGGCAGAGCCACATTGGTGAAAGGGGTGGGCTTTCCAAAGGCCAAAAAATGCTGTATTCAGTGTATAAGATGCACCCAGATTTTCACCCTCTTTTTTGAGGGAAAATGGTGTGTCTTATACTCTGAAAAATATGGTAGATCTCTCCATAGTTTCTCATCTTTTACAGCTTTATGGTCTGGCTGGGGTCTGCTTTGATGGTGTTCAAATACCATGGTTTACAGATGCCTCATTTCCTTCTACTGTTCCCCATTCCAACCATAATAACCTTTCCCAGTAAGTTTGATTGGGTGACAGGCCAAAATAAGTAAGCAGAATTTTGCGATTTTGCTTGTGAGCGATAGGTCTGGTTTTATGCATTCTAATACTTGCTTCTTTGACAACTTTGCTCTCCAAGGGATGTGCAGGAGCCCTTCACTTGCATCATAGCTAAAATAACCCAACTTTCCTCCTGTCTAGTTTTCCATGGTCTAGTTTCAGTGACGGCTAACCCTTTTGATGCTGAGCACCCAAAGGGTGGGTGCATAACTCCCAAATGCAATGCGAGTGCCCTTATGCATGCACTCCGCAAATACACCCTGCCACCCTACCCCCCATTTTGGCTTCTATGTTGGTGCTGGAGGCCTTTCAGGCCCAAAATGGGGTGTGGGGCATGCTTGCAATGCGAGTCCCCCCCTGTACATGCACCCTGTCCCCTGTGCATATGGGGCAGAAAACAGAAGATCACCTGGCCAGTGGGAGGTATGCACGCCTCCATGGTGGAGCTGGCTGAAACTCTGGTAGAGGGCGCTGTGTGTGCCATCTGTGGCCCATGTGCCATAGGTTCACCATTATGGGTTTAGTTTCATCATTTATATTGATCTTTTCATATAATATTGAATATGTATGGAAGCGGTTCTTAAATTTAGATAGGTAGGTGTTCTGACCCTCTCCGTCCGGTGATTAACGCCGACACAAGCTTACTGTTTTTTTTTTGTTTTTTTTTTTAATTAAATGTTTTTTAATTTTAGTTTGAAACGGGTACAGCATCTTTCTTAATATATCAATCGATTACAGATAAGTTTTGGTACATCTCCTCCACAGTCAACCAACATAACTCATATTAACTCAAGCATTATTATATATCCATTTTCATTTAACTGTAATTATTATTTAGGAGTATTGGTAGGAGTAATAATCTTGAACAATACCTACCCACACCGATGGGAGGGGAGAGGAATCAAAAAAAAAAAAAAGAAAAGAAAAAAGGACAAATAAAAAATAAAAATTAAGATAAAAAATAGTAGATAATACAAAAAAGACAAAAACGATAATCAGGAAAACAAAACAAAACACAGGTGTCTGTTATGAAAAAAAAAGAAGTATATCAGCTGGTTACAACATGTTTTGGTGCTTCTCTTCCATTAATTCATATTAATTCAGATATCTTAACTCGAATATTTACCATATCAACGTCATTATACCTCCAGTTTCAATTATTATGGTTATTTAAACATCCTTCATCCTTAGCTATGCTAAAGAATTAATCCATAGCACATGCTGACAGTTCATTTACTTATTTGTAAAATCCTCTATTGTCATCAAATCCTCATATCCTATTTTAGCTAAACATCCATAATATTCAATTATATCATATATCATAACATTTTCCCAGTATTGATTAACATTTGATTGTATGAATTTTATTTAGTTTTTTTAATAGTGCTAATTATTATAGTTAATACTCTTTATGTATAATCTAAAGGCATTTTTTCATATCCAATTGTCAGTTATCATATCAACTCCACATTATATACATTACTCTCAGTATCCATTATTATTCAGCAATATCTGTTACAAGAAAGAGCAATTAGGTTTAACTAGTTTTCAATTGTATTCATCAATCTATCAGCCAGTTCCAAATTATATATATTGCTATCCATATCAGTCATTATTCAGCTATATCTATTACAAATTGAAGTAATCCGATTTAGCTAGTTTTTGGTTGTAATGTCCCATCTGTCAGCCTGTGTCCCTCCAACAACGAGATTTCCTCAGCCCAGTAGCCATTCGTTGGATAGATTTACCAAATGTTTCCATAAGCAAATCCAAACAAAAATATTTCGGCACCTTTGGATTCTGAATGTCGGTGATGAAATAATAATGTTGTCTTAGGCTTATAAAATTTCCCAAATTAACTTTAATTCTCAAGGGTGGATTCTCCATTCCTCCTGCACTTTGTCTCTTTAAATGAATCTTCTTTATAGCTTCCCCCTCCCTTTCTTCCTCTGAGATAGACCAGACACCATTTCTCACATTTTCCATTTGTGTTTCAGGGACATTTAAGCATTCAACGATCTCAGTTTTAACTTCAGATTTTAGAATCAGTTGATCCAGGGTTCTTTCCAGTTTTTGGTAAGAATCAAAGAGTCCTTTACACGCAGAGAAAAGAGCCTGAAATGAAATCTTAGAAGCCATGATGTGTCGCAGTTAAAAATTAGAAGCTCTCTTTTCCCCCCCCCCCCAGGCTTCGAAGCACTTTTTTTTTGTCTCTTACAGGCTGTCAATCTTATCTAGTTGTAAACAGAGCTAGGTAGTAAAGTAGTAAAAATGTCCAATCGTGACGGGCTAATTAGAAGGAGATAAGTTTTACGATCCACTTAGGGAGATTCAGAGGGAGGAGGATGTCGCGGAGTTTCTTGAAGCATTTAAGAAGTAAAGTAACCACCAGTCATAAATCCATTAGAAAAGCCAATTCGCCGCTAAATCTTCTTGTTGTTTGGTTTTAATTAGCTGAATTTTTAACACGAACAGTCTCTCTTGGATAGTAAAATCAGCTTACCAGATGACATCACTTCTTCCATTCTTAGGGGCAACCTGCAGTTTCAGTTAGCACGCAGCTAATCCAAAAAGGAATTGGCACGGGGAGTTAATACCCTCCCCCAGAGATTTGCGGGTATCTCTGGAGTCCTGGGTCTCTCCCCACCTTCACTGTCGTCTCCGGGACAGCTAGAGTTCAAAGAACCCGTCCAAAAATCCTTTGGTATAGAGGAATTTCAGGAGTAGCCTGAAACTCCATCTTCTCACTGCTAAGCCCCGCCTTCTTCCTGTTAGCCACACTTTATTCACAGCAATTACAATCCTGTTGGCTGAAAGCCCACACACGACTCACAGGCAAGACATTAGCAGCAACCCAGACTCCCGCAGACAAGAGATACAATACAAACAAGAGCTTCTCCAGATTGTTATGAACGGTTGTCTCCTGCAAAAGGACTCCTCCCAAAACCTCTTCTTATATACTCTCTTGGGAGGGGCCAAGCCACAAATGCATGGTTATCTCTTATGAGTCTGTCTCCGTAACTGCTGCCTCCATTTCTCCCCCCTTCTTTACCTGGCGTTAGGGACAAACTCCCTTTGATCTTCCCCACTGCTCCATTGCCTGGCGTCAGGGACAAACTCGCTTTGATCTTCCCCATTGCTCCATTGCCTGGCATCAGGGACAAACTCCCTTTGATTTTCCCCACTGGTTAGGTTAGGTTAGGTTAAAGTTTATTTATATGCCGCCCTTTTCTCTGGGGGGACTCAGGGCGGCTCACAACTTAAAAGGGGGGGGAGGAAGACAAACTTTTAACATATAAGACAATACATAATTAAAACACAACATTCATACCATTCGGGCGGGTTACAGTCTTAACCCCAGGCCTGACGGGATAGCCAGATTCTGAGGGCTGTGCGGAAGGTCTGGAGGGTGGTGAGGGTACGAATCTCCACGGAGAGATCGTTCCACAGGGTCGGAGCTGCCACCGAGAAGGCTCTCCTCCGCGTGATTGCCAGTCGACATTGACCGGCAGATGGAACTCGGAGGAGGCCTAATCGATGAGATCTAATAGGTCACGTGAAGGTAATTGGCAGTAGGCGGTCTCTCAAGTACCCAGATCCACTACCATGAAGGGCTTTATGGGTGACAAGTAGCACCTTGAAGCGTACCCGGAGATTGACAGGTAGCCAGTGCAGCTCACGGAGGATAGGTGTTATGTGGGTAAAGCGAGGTGCACCCACAATTGCTTGCGCGGCCACATCCTGGACTAGCTGAAGTCGCCGAATACTCTTCAAGGGCAGCCCCATGTAGAGCACATTGCAGTACTCCAGCCTAGAGGTCACAAGGGCACGAGTGACTGTTGTGAGAGCCTCATGGAGCCACTGCTCCATGCCTCAGGCACCTCATGGTGGCCAACCAGCCTCTCTGGTCCCTGCTCTGAGTCTGAACCCTGCCAAAGGTCCTCCACATCTTCCATAGCAGAGTCATAGGATTTCTCACCATCGGAGTCCATCAGCAGCTCCAACGGCTCCTGCTGGGACACAACAGGTAGGTAGGTAGATAGTTTAATTTCATTTTCCATAACTTAATTAAACTTTGAGTTAGAAGAAACAATTGTCATCATCATTAAGGAATATCCCTACTTGTGTCTTCATTTTATAAGTTTTGGATTGAGTCGATTGATTGATTGATTCATTCGTTCATTCATTTATTTATTTGAGCTCCAGATTTTTATTATTATTTCATTTATCAGGATTCCAAGTAATAACTCCATAGAAAGCATAACTCCGAGGCAGGCAGATCCCTCAAAGAACTATTTTATTGGAGATGTCATATGGGCAAAAACTGGTGAAAAACCGACTCTGAAAGTTCCAGTGGTTTTCACCCAATTAAAAAGTGAAAGTTCCCTCTTTTCCCAACCAACCAGTCACATTGTCCAATCAAGGTACTGGCTGGTCACCTGGTAACCAGACTCCTCCTCTCTCCAGCCACCTGTTGGAATGTCCTTGGTTCCCACAGAAAACTATTTTGTTTTGGCTACAAAACCCCCCCATCTAATTATGTCCACACTCCCTATCCCTTCTTCGCATTCTTCATGCCTGTTAGATAAGCTCCCCATTGGGAGAACAAGTATGTTCAGCGAAGCGTTGTGAGAGTTGTGTTGGAGAACACACAATCAGCATACAGAGACACTGCAGTTTAAACAGGTTTTTACTTTCGTGGAAATAGAGGTATCAGAGTCCATCAAACTGTCCAAGTCATACACGGATAATTCAGTCAGTCATCAATGTCTTTCAGTTAAGGGATAATCCAAATAACATAATCCAGTAATCATATAATCAGTTCAGTACTCAAAGTTTGCTAGCAGTTGCAAAACTTACAATAGCTCATGGCACTTCCATTCAGATCAGATCAGCCCAACATCTAATGAAACAGAGAGCTAACAGTCATTCTGGCTCCCTCTTATGGCCGATTGAGGAAAAACAGCAACCAATCACGTTATACAGTATGCTTTAAAGAAACAGGTATAACATTGTTACATGGTTTATATATTCCCAACCCAACCGTTAGAATTATATTTCTAACAGTGCCCAATCCTGAAGCCTCCAAAATAGTTCCAGCCAGGTTCACTTCAGAGTTGACACTAGTTTATAAAAATAATAGCAACCCACAATGTTCCTTCTGAAGGGGGAAATGCTGTGCACGACAGTGAATGTGGCCTCCTATTTTACTATCCCTATGACTATCAAGATGTCATTTCATGTGTAAATGGTAGCTGTCAAAACCTAAATTCTGTAAAGTATCACCTTGGTTTGTTTCTCCTAAACCTGTTGCGACATCTTTCTATGTGGTAGGTACGACCTGTTTCCATATGTACGGAATCTTGCCCTCCAGGTTATCAGAAGAAAAAAAGAGAACAGGATAAATTCTGCTGCTATGACTGCTCACTCTGCCCAGAGGGGAAGATCTCAAAGTTGAAGGGTAGGCAATGCATTATATTCCACATCCCTACCTGCAGCATTATTTCAGATAAAGAAGTAGCAACTGTCCCTTTGTTCTTGCATTCATGAGATCCACTGGACTATTCTACCTAACATTAAATCAAAAGGAAGGAAGAAAAAGAAAATGTTTAAAAAATCTCATCCTCCCATGCTTTATGCATATCTCTGTGGTCAACTGATACATTTATTAATTAATTTACACAATGATCTTAGAGGTGGAGCTAGATGAAGCCATAAAGTTGATTTATGCAAATTAAAGACCTGTCTTCTATATCATCATCATCATCATCATCATCATCATCATCATCATCATCATCATCATCATCATTCAACAAACCCATAATCCCTTTCGGGATGGAGTCTGGGCAACTGAATGGAGCTAGCATAGTGTTTACTGGCCGGATGCCCTGCCTGGTCGCCAATGCAGAGTTTTGTTCAGCAGATATATTCTCATTGTGCCCAGAGAGAGAAAAATATTTGTCTCTACCTAGGATCGAACTCACAGCCTCCTGATTGTGAGGTGAGAGTTTCACCTCTCAGCCACTGCGCCACTGCTGCCTTCCCTGTATTATATTAGTGATGAAATATTTAACAGGAGAAATAAGGACAATAAATCAAAACAAGATTAAAGTTTCAAAACTCTCTAATAACAAACTGTTATTGTAATCCACTGGTAGAAATTTTGCCATGACATTTATCTACCCCCAAATCATCCTAAAAAAATTAAAATAGTTGCCCTGGATCAAATACCCCTGTTTGTTTCTTATCTTATCAGATGATAAATATCAAAATACAGTTGTCTAATGTCCATGTGACGCCCCCCCCACTGCCCCATGCATGTGTGCACGACTTTCTTGGAGCCTGGAGAGGGTGAAAACAGCCTTCCCCCCCCTGAGGTCCTCTGGGGGCCAGAAATGGCCCTTCCGGTGGGCCCAGTTGGTCTGTTTTTTGCTCTCCCCTGGCTCCAGAAGAGGGAGCCTGGAGAGGGTGAAAAATGGCCAAACACACAAACCGTAAGTTCCGAAATGGACTTCTGGGTTGCCCGTTGGGCCATTTCTTTCCCTCCGGAGGGCAAAAACCATTCCTGAACTTTCAGTTTGAGCATTGGGCGTTTTTTTGCCAAAAATCAAGCCCAAAAATCAGCTGGCCAGTGCACCCATGTGCACTGGAGCTGACAGGGCAACACCTTGCATGCCCTCAGTAATGGCTTCACATGCCATTTTTGGCACATGTGCCATAGGTTTGCCATCATTGGTCTATCTTCTCATCAAGGTCCAAATAGAAGTTCTTTACGATTAGGTGTAAACAATCCATCCAATGTTTTCTTTTCTTTTTCAGATATGATTGATTGTATTGAATGCCCAGAAGATCAGTATGCTACCAAGGATAAGGATGGATGTATCCCCAAAACAATAAGCTTTCTTTCTTATGACGAACCTTTAGGAATTGGTTTAATGTCGATGGCTGTTTCCTTTTCTTTGATCACAGTGTTGGTGTTGGGAACATTTATTAAGCACAGAGATACCCCTATTGTCAAAGCCAACAACCGAGATCTCACCTACCTTCTCCTTATCTCCCTTCTTGTTTGCTTCTTGTCTTCTTTGCTCTTTATTGGACAACCCATGAAAGCAACTTGCTTTCTCCGACAATCTGTTTTTGGCATCATCTTCACTGTCGCTGTTTCTTCCGTACTGGCCAAAACGATCACGGTGGTGGTAGCATTTATGGCCACCAAGCCAGGATCCAAGATGAGGACATATGTGGGGAAAAGACTGTCCAACTCTGTTGTCATTTCCTGCTCTCTGGTTCAAGCAGTTATTTGTATTGTATGGGTGGCAACCTCACCTCCATTCCCAAATTTAGATATGTATTCAGTCCCAGGGGAAATTGTAGTGGAATGTAATGAAGGAATCACCATTATGTTTTATCTTGTCTTGGGTTACATGGGGTTTCTATCTCTGGTCAGCTTCACGGTGGCTTTCCTAGCCAGAAAGTTGCCAGACACTTTCAATGAAGCCAAGTTCATCACTTTTAGCATGTTGGTGTTTTGTAGTGTTTGGTTGTCTTTTATTCCCACCTATTTGAGCACCAAAGGAAAGTATATGGTAGCTGTGGAGATCTTCTCCATATTAGCTTCCAGTGCTGGGTTATTGGGTTGCATCTTTTCCCCCAAATGCTACATCATTCTTCTAAAGTCTGAACTGAACACTAAGGAACAGATGATAAGAAGTAAAAGATGAGGAGTCTCTAATGAGCCGAGGTGGTGCAGTGGTTAGAGTGCAGTACTACAGGCTACTTCTACTGACTGCCATCTTTCAGCAGTTCAAATCTCACCAGGCTCAAGATTGATTCAGACTTCCATCCTTCCGGGGTGGGTAAAATGAGGACCCAGATTGTTGGGAGCAATAGGCTGACTCTGTAAACTGCTTAGAGAGGGCTGTAAAGCACTGTGAAGCAGTATATAAGTCTAAGCGCTACTGCTATTGCTATTATTACTATAAAACAATGACCTACATTTGTATACTAAAATAGGAATGATTCTGATTTTATATGAAATTATATAGGGCAGTATGCCTAATAAATCAATTATCATTTGAACCAACCCACTTAAAGGTATTCAGTTATTCATACAAATATTTGTGGCAGATTGATTTGAATGTGGAATGAAAAAATAAAATCTGGGATAGCCTGTTTATTTGGTTGTCATTTATGTAGTGTCTAAATGTCATTGGGGTATTCATTTGGAAAAAATCCTCACTACTGTTGCCACATCATTCATATTTTCCAGAAACTAAACTTAAAGGAGACCTCTTTGTTGCTTGTTTTAAGGCAGCTGTGAAGACTGAATAACCCATTCAGTCTTTAAACTAAACAAACCAACATTATATCAACCTGTAGTGATAGATTTGGGGCAAAATATGTGTCCACAATCAATTCTTAAATACTTGCTGTTGACCAGTGGTGGAATTCAATTTTTTTTACTACTGGTTCCATAAGGGTGGCTTGGTGGGCCTGGCAGGGGGAGGATCCTGCAAAATCTCCATTCCCTCCCCACTCCTGGGGCCAGCCAGAGGTAGTATTTGCCGGTTCTCCAAATTACTCAAATTTTCTACTACCAGTATCAGAACCTGCTGAATTTCACTCCTGCTGTTGACTCATTAAAGCAACTGCATCAGTGGTGGGATTCAGCCAGTTCACACATGCTTGCCCACTCTGCCTCTTTCTGTGATGCCCCTCCCCCCTTTGACTGCATTCAGAGAGGGAGGGAGCAATGGAAAAGGCAGAGTGGGCGGATCCATCAAACCAGAGGCCTTTAGGAGAAGTGCACTGTTTGGAGGAGGAAAAGAGATGCAGGCAGGCACTGCTCTCACATTTCTTTTTCTTTCACTTTGTTGTGGCTAGAGGTGCTCACTCCTTGAGTCTCCCTCCTACTTCACCCAATGACAGAGATGGCATTTTAGAAAGCCGTGGTTTAATTACAGCATTCAGCATGTGATGGAATCCCCTTTCTTTGGCCAACTTCCTTAAGGGAAGTGAGGGCATCTGTGCGGTGTTGGGTGGAGCAAGCTCTGCAGCATAGCACTGCAATGGAGAAATGAGCAACAGAGCAGCTGGTGTGAAGGAAGGAGGGGGGCGCTTTTCCTCTTTCCCTGATCCTCCTCCTCCCCTTGTGCTGGATTATTTATTTTTATAAACAACTCTGTTAGGGGTATCTCTGTTGGGAGACAGAAAGTAGTGCAGCGGAATGTACAGCTAGAGAGAAAGAATGTTGCTAGTAGAAAAACCCACGAATAGAGTTTCAGACACTGTCAGTAAAAACAAGTAGCTTTACTACTGATAATTTCTTCACAAGCAGTGATAGTAGATAGTAGATATTAGTCTAAACACAATTCAAAGAACAAACAATAGTTTACAGTCGCAGTTCACATTCCAATCATCAAGTCGTCAAGCATAGAACAAGCAGAGAGAGAGTGAGCTCTCTTGACTCCTTCTTATAGTAAAGTTAATTACAGCTGTTAAGTACATCCACTCATTTAAAGCAACAACGACCATTTGTTGTTTTATATAGATATATATTGCCTACCCAACACTAGGAGTATACTCGCAACAAACTCCTTTATTATTTTTATAAACAATTTTTGTAAGCAAAGCGAGTCAGTTGGGTTGAGGCACTGGGCTAGAATGCAAGAGATCATGAGTTCAACTCCTACTTTAACTATGAAATCCAGCTGGGTGACTTTGGGCCAGTCACACTTTCTCAACCAGGCTGCCTCACAAGGTTGTTTTTATGGGGAAAATAGGAGAAGGAAGGTATGCTCACTACTTTGAGTTGTTGGAAGAAATATGTTTGTGGGTTCAGTTCCAAGTGGAGAAAAAGACACTGGAAACATGTTTGGAAAGGTTTATTGATTGAACAGGATCACATACGTTGGAGAGCTTGGCCGAAGAAAAAAGGGAAGAGATGCTGAGAGGGCTGAGTTTTATACAGTGGTGGGATTCAAATAATTTAACAACCGGTTTTCTGTCCTAATGACCAGCTGGGTAGGCGGGGCTCGGTGGTCATGTGACTGATGGGCATGGCCAACACAATATCACTCACATCAAAGGGCATTTCGCCTTAGCTGTTACAATGTAATAAGGGTTAAGCAGAGAGGCAGTTTCTGCAAGGAGGAAAGATTAAGCTAGGAACAACACCAGAATGTTTCCTTCCTGCCTTCCTTACAGGATTATCCCTGTAAAGTGGAAAAAACAAAGTGAGATTTCTTCCAATAACCGAACTGCTTATAAAGTTAACAACCGGTTCTACTGAATAGGTGCAAACTGGCTGAATCCCACTTCTGGTTTTATACCCTCTGTGGGCTTTTTGAATTTGAGCTTGTTTTCTCTTTGGTTGTCAGACTCCAATCAGGAAATGCAGGGGGAACTTTGTAGATTATCTTCTGAGCGCCAAGCTTGGTTGACTCTTGCTGGTTGATGATGCAATGAAAGGGCTTTGGGATTCCTATTATGGCTCTGCCTGAAGGAGGTAGATCTTTGTTATGTAGAATACACTGGCTCATGCCTTAATGGCCCATTGACAAAGGTGAGGTGGGGGATGAATTTCTGCCTCTCTTTTAGGGGAAATATTCTTCCCTTTTAATATTTTCTAGAATATTCCATTTTCTTAGGAGATGGGTAGGTACTAGCTTCCTACAGAGTTATTTCTAAAAAATAATACAAGCAAGATACAAATAAATTCAATAAACAAACTCAAAGTGTTGAACATATCTACTACTCCTTTCACCTCCTATTTTCCATGTGACAACAACCCTGTAAGTTGGGTTGGGCTTAAAGAAAAGGATTGGTCTGAACTCACCCAGCTGCCTTTCAAGGCTAAAGTTGGATTAGAACTCATGGTCTTCCACTCTCTAGCTTGGTGTCTTAACCACTAACTGATGAAGACATCCCATTAACTAGAGCCAGATGTCAAATTACATCAGCAATGATAGGATTAAGTAAGAAATATCTCAATGGGTCAGAAGTGTGCTGAAATCTGGTCTTTTTCTTCCAGATATGAAGGAGTGTTTCAGTTGCTCAGAAGATCAACATGCAAATGAACACCACACTCAATGCATGCCCAAAGTCATAACTTTCCTCTCCTATGAAGAACCTTTAGGAATCAGCTTAGCTTCTGCTGCTCTGGTTTTCTCCCTGACCACAGTCTTTGTTCTTGGAATGTTCATTAAGAGCAGAGATACTCCAATTGTCAAAGCCAATGACCGTGATCTCTCTTATACTCTCCTTGTCTCCCTTCTGCTCTGTTTCCTCTGCTATTTGCTCTTTCTTGGCCAGTCAATGAGAGTCGCCTGTCTTCTGTGACAGCCCACTTTTGGCATGACCTTCTCAATGGCCATTAATTGTGTCTTGGCCAAGACCATCACTGTACTGGTAGCTTTCATGGCTACTAGGCCAGGATCCAACATGAGGAAATGGATGAGGAAAAGACTACCCAACTCCATTGTGCTCTGCTGTTTCCTCATACAAGCAATTCTTTGTGTTGTATGGATGACAATATTTCCGCCATTCCCAGATCTGGACAAACATTCATTCACCAAACATATCATAGCTGAATGCAATGAGGGACCCTTTGTGATGTTTTTCCTTGTCTTGGAGTAGATGGGGCTTCTTTTCATCATCAGCTTCATGGTGGCCTTCCTAGCCAGGAACCTTCCAGAGAGTTTCAATGAAGCCAGGTTCATCACCTTCAGCATGTTGGAGTTTTGCAGCATTTGGTTAGCTTTCCTTCCAGCCTACCTGAGCACCAAAGGGAAAGAGAAGCTAGCTGTGGAGATCTTCTCCATCTTGGCCTCCAGTGCTGGTTTACTCCTTTGTATCATACCAAATGTTATATTATTCTCATCAAACTAGAGCTGAACAGCAAGGAACAGTAGACAAAGAGGAAGAACTAAACAATAGAGTCAGCCGTAACCACCGTATTTCCCCCAAAATAAGACAGGATCTTATTTTTTTGACCCTTGAAATAAGCCCTGGCCTTATTTTTGGAGACGTCTTATTATTTTTGAGGTGCAGGAGGCGGTGAGCATGGTCACCTAATGGCTGCTGCTGTGTTGCAATATTTTTGGTGAAGGCTTAATTTGGGAGGAGGGATTATTTTAGTGCATGCACTCAAAAATCTGATTGGGCTTATTATCCAGGGAGGTCTTATTTTCGGGGAAACAGGGTAGTAATACTTTTAATGATATATTTGCATTTCATTCATTATATTTTTCTGACTCCTGCCTCTTACCCTTAATAAAAAAGCTACACACTGTTTTATCCCTACTGGTGGTTTTAAAAAGTGTTGGTGATTTTTTTCTTTTAAAAATGAAGGAATAAACAACTCTTCCTTGAAGTCCCCAAAGTAACACATTGCTAAATCTACATTTTTAACCACTATAAGTTAGATTTTATTAAAATAAATTAATTTTAGATTTACTTTTTATTGTTTTACTGTTTATTTTGTTGTCCAGAATAACAATAGTGTATTGCATAGACCATTAAAGCACTGTGAAATATTTCACTATATTTCTTCCATCAATCTTCCTATGGACAGCAAATAATCTCTCCTCCTTTTCTATCCACCATTTTTCAGAGCCAGAAATATTGCATGATATGCTAATTCCTCTTAATGAGCTGCTCCCTGTGGTTGAGGTCAGGCCGCAAAACAATGATGTAGCATTTTGGGAGGAATATGCATCCTAGTAATGCAGCACTGGAGGACAAGATGGAGAAGATCTCCACAGCTACCATGGCTTTTCCCTTTGTGCTCAAATAGGCTGGAAAGAAGGAAATCCACACACTGCAAAAGGCCAACATGCTGAAGGTGATGAACTTGGCTTCGTTAAAGCTGTTGGGTAATTTACGGGCAAGGAAAGCCACAATAAAGCTGGCAATGGCCAAGACACCCATGTAGCCCAAGACACAGTAGAAGAAGAAAGCTGACCCTTCATTGCATTGTAAAATCATTTTTTGGAACTCTGAATGCATGTCCAACTCAGGGAATGGAGGAGATGTTGACAACCAAAGAATACAAATACATACTTGTAATAAGGAGCAGGAAAGGACAATAAAAAAGGCCAATCTTTTCCCCACCCATCTCCTCATCTGAGATCCTGGTTTAGTGGCTATGAAAGCCACAACGACAGTGATGGTTTTAGCAAGTACACTAGAAATGGCCGCTGAGAAAGTGATGCCAAACATTGATTGTCGGAGAAGGCAGATCACTTTGCCCGGTTGGCTGAGGAAGAGCAAAGAGGAGAGAAAACAGAGCAGAAGAGAGACAAGCAGGGTGTAGGTGAGGGACCGGTTATTGGCTATGACAATGGGGGTATCCCTGTGCTTAAAAACAGTTCCAAGTACCCACAAGGTCAAGAAGAAGAAACCAAGAGCTCCTGAGGTTAAACCAATTCCTAAGGTTTCTTCAAAAGTTAGAAAGACCAGCAGTTTCTGGATACATTCATTCTTCTCTTTATTTGGGTAATGATCTTCTGAACATTGAAAACAGTCGTCCATATCTGGAAGGAAAATTTAAAAAAATGTCATCTAGGCCTTCCAAATTATTGAAAATAATAACATTATTTTTATGCACCCATGTAGTTTATTAAAGTTCCCTTAATTCTAATGAACATTGGTAGAATTTCCACCCTACCATTTTGATTTGAAATCTTCCCTTCTGGGCATGGAACACAGTCATAGCAGCAGAACTGATTTCCCTCAATTCCTTTCTTCCAGGACCCAGGAAAACAAGGGTCATTGCATTGAGAAAACGGAAGAACCTGATGATAAACATGAAAATGTTTTGAAAAGGAGAGTTTTAAAGACAGTTTCTGAATTTTCTCCTTAATGTAATAACATGATTATTGACTTCCTAAAAGAATACAGCATATTAACAGCTTCATCAACAACTGAAAAATAATTGAGAAAATATAATGAGGTACAAAAACTCCTGTCTGAAGAGTAGGGCAAATACATGGTAACGATGTCATGCAAACATGGCCACTCTTGTGATTCAAGTGGAAATGCCCACCAAATATGAAATCCTGGCTTTTATATTGTAATATCATATTGTGTCAATTTGAAGAATCTTTGATCGTCCACAACATTTGAAAAAATATGCTATTGTTTATTTAAAAATGATTAGAAATTAGATTTCAAAGAGATTATGTTCAATATGGGATCATAATGGGTTACGGCATGGACCATAATAGACTAAGGTGGAATCACTAATTTGATACCTGGTTAAAAGCTGGACTCCAAACAATCACATCCTCATTAATCCACAATTCCTTCCCTTTTAGAGCCTGAAGATCCATCTTTCCAACTCTAACTTTCCGAAAGGATCCATTTGGAAAAGTGATCAAATTAATGATGTCGAATCCACCCATTGCTTCCCCTTTCTCACTCAGGAACACTCTTTCCCCAGCTGAATTGTTAAAAGAAATGCCTTGAAGATGTGAATGGAGCTACTTGAAAGAGAATAAAAGAGAGAGGGAATAAAGAAGAGAAAGTCAAATTTAAGTTTCATTTCCTTATTCTTTCTTATTCCTATAACTATTATTAAGTATGAACACTTAGAAATTTGACAATCAATATTGCCTGATAATGTACATGTCCTATCTATCTATCTATCTATCTATCTATCTATCTATCTATCTATCTATCTATCTATCTATCTATCTCTCTATCTATCTATCTATCTATCTATCTATCTATCTATCTATCTATCATGTTTCATACTATGGATTTCACAACTAAAATACCCACTTTTATTTTACTCCTCTAAAACTCCAGATAGAGAGAGAAAGCTCAGCTTGTTACCCATGACAAGTCCATGAGCCACGTGAAAATTCATGGAGAATTGATTATTGTTGGAGGAAGCAATGAAAAGTAATCTAAATTATAATTTTAACTAACTCTTATTATACAATGTATGGTGATTTACTCAATAACCTCTACTGACAACTGAACCATAATTGATACAGTAGCTCCAGAACAACAACATAAACTATTTTTTCAATATCTATTTAAGACAGAACAGCATTTCAGAGTCAGAAGACTTGGAGGTCTTCTAATCCAACACCCTACTCAAGTAGGAGAACATATGCTATTTCAGATCAGTGGCTGTCCTTCTCTTCATAAAAATCTCCAGTGTTGAGAGTATTTAAAACTTCCGAAGACAAGCTGTTCCCCCAATTAATGGTTAATTGTTGTCACCATCACAAAATTCCTCCTTATTTCTAGGTTGTTTCTTGTGCTTGATTTCACATGCAGAAAATATTAAGACTTTCCATAATGGTTTCAAAACATAATTCTATGACAAGCTGCTTATTGAAATAACAGAAGTGGCCAAAGCAAAGGGAATACCTGCCAAGCTCGGAGATATGGAAGGTCAGGATTTTTACTCATCATTGTTTTTTTTCTATTGTACCATAAAGTGTACAGAGCCTGCAAAGCATGAGCCACAGCATAAACAGCATTGTAGACGCTGTAGCTATGGCCAGTCATCTCCATTTCAAAGGCAGTTCCAGGGAGATCCTCTAGCTTCATCTCCTCAGTGCATATTCTACCTTCCTTCTGGAAAATGTCTTGTATTTCTTTTAACTCTGGTTTTGGAAATGAACAATCAAATGCTTGTTCCCAAACTTCCTGCAGAAACTGATCTCTGTAGTCTGAAAGAGGATTCATGGTCTGAAGAAACTCCTTGAAACCTGCAACTGCTGTTGAATGAATGGTGAAGGAAAGAGCCCCATGGAACATCTGGAGACCCCATGGGATTTTAAATCCTGATAATACAAAATCAATCTGGGCAGTCATGATCCACACCCTTCTAAATAATGCAGTTTCCTTGCTTTCAGGATCTATCATAAATGTAACAACTCTCAGCCACATAATTGTCAATGATTCTCCATAGACAAGAAATGCATTGGCTTTGCTAATTATCCAATTTGTGGAAATAATTAAGATTCTTTCAATTACTTCTGGAAAGTCTTCCAAGTGGATTAGCTGTTCAAGCCTTTCCATGAATGATATACAGATTCCGTTCTCTGAAAGCAAGGGCAACATTTTCTGTAAGAAATTTTCTCCATCTTTGTTGTCAACAGCAAATATCCCAATCCATGTCCACTTGAAATAGTGAAGCAGTTGGACAATCCCAATGTACTGATGGTCTTCTTTGGGGACCATGAAATAAAGCGAAGAGAGCTTATTGGTCTGAAATTGCTCTTGGGGTAAGGAGCCATATGTCAGCTGCAAGAAAATGGAGTAATATTCTTTAGAGTTGTAAGATCAAATGAAATTGACCTGATTGAGTTTTCATATAAAATATATGCAAGGAAGGTATTGTTTCCCTGACATTCTTCTAAGTATAAATACAGAAAGGAATTTATTGGAATTATTTCAAACAGAAATAAAGTATACTATTCTCAACTCTTTCCTCAGGTGTGGACTGTCTATGGATATTCAGTTCTTGTATTCGGCATTGTAGTTTTAAAAGTATGCCAACTAATAGACCTTGAGCCAGGCGGAAGATCTTAATGCAAACATAACTCTAATCTTTATTGTAACCCAGAACAACATCAAGAACAGAATATAGAATTGTTCTCCTTTAGCCCTTTCACAACTTACTTGTGGAATTTTGAAGGATCCTGTAATTTCAGCAATATGAGATGATGTGACAAAATCCAGTCCTCCAATGATAGCCATGAGATTTTTCTGGCTGTCACACTTGTAGTTAGGGACAAATTCCTGGGATTTGAAAAGCAGGTCCAGAGTGGTGCGATAGGTCATCCTTGCATTGAGGTAACTGTCAAAAATGTGGAACCCAAGAGTGACATTGGGTAAAATGTTTGAGTCCTCGTTGATCTCCTTCACAGCAAAGGCCAAGGCAAGGACATGCTGATGAAATTTGGTGAATATGCTGCAAAAATTTAAATACACCCCCCCCCCCCCGTTGAAAGGGAAAATTTATAATTCTCATCAGGTGACAACATTTCTGTTTCAGTAACAAACATTCCTTTCTCTGACAGTAATAGAAAGAAAATTGTTTTTCTAAAATTTCTACCGAGGGGTCGTTGGTGTTCTCCGAGCCTGGTTGTTTTCGTCCAGATATTTCATTAAACAAAGTAGGTAACATCACAACCTAACACTGATGATATTATCTAGTTCGGCTAATGAAACGTCTTCAAGAAAACAATCATTGTGAGAGGACCCCTCATTTCCACCCTGAACTAAAATATACTCTTATGTTGGTAATTTCTACAGAGCTCAAATTAATTTTACACAGCATTTCCCTGACTTCCAAGAAATATCGTATTACAACTAATACAAGTGGTCACTTCTTTCAAAATACTATATTATCTATGATGTTTTTAAAAAATGGTTTATGAATAGAATCAGGAGGTATCACTTATTTACCACATGGATGTTTTGTGAGGAGAGATAATGCCAAATCTTTCTAAAAATTATCTTTATCCCAGTAAATCTTGATTTGAACTTTTATACATTTCATGTGAAATACTTTAAGGTAATTTTAAGAAGGAAAATCTTTGATAAGATAAAGCAGTCTGCAGGAAGGGTCCCTCTGATCTCTTGAAATGCTAATTAACTTCAAAGAATGACTTGGGAGATAGGGAGATCTTCTTCTTAGGCATCATGTGTAATAATTAGAAAAGTATAAATTGTATTGCTTGAAACCTGTTTTTTGCACTCTTTGTACTCGGGAAGAGTCTGGAAGGCCACACTTGCAACCTCTATTTCATTTCTTTGCAATAAATCTTTAATTGTGAACCAGAGTTGTCTTTTGCATTGTGAGTATAAGAATTGGTTTTAATATCTCACAAAGGTTATTTCTCCTTTCGTAAACAGATACAATTGGAAGAAAGGGGAGGCATACATTATATTTTATACCATACAGTTACGCACAAATAACTTTTTAATCATAAAAAGGATTTTTGAAAATCTGAGTAAGATTAGACATAGAGAAAAAAATTCTTACACTGGTATCTCATAAGGTTTCTGAGAAGGATTTTCACTAAATTTAGCTTCATAAAGGTGGTAAGCGAAGTGAGATGCTATCCCACCAATGATGAGGTCTCCAGGCTGGTACCACTCATGTGGAACAAGGAAAGCATCACTTGCAGGGCATTTCAGAGTGACTACTTTGTGCACCAAAAACATCACCAGAAACATCTTCATGCTTTTGTTATTGTGAAAATGTTTTCCCTTCCATCCTCCCGATCAGAAAGTACCTAGATTTTAATACTTCATCTGAAAATCGATACAAGGTTATATGTGAGAATGCACCTAATGAGAAAAATCTGTTCTTTTCTACTTGAAGATCCGTGTGAGCGCAAATTTGTATCCTGTACAGTATTTGAACAGATACACTGGCAGAAGAGAAGAGAGGGTAGAAATCTGAAGCAATGAGCCCAACAGAGATGTTGTTACCCTTCTGCCAAACTTCCTGTACTTCAAATGTTTCTTTTTATCCAAACTGATGCCTTGACTGTTATTGAATATTGTTCTCTTCCGCGCAGACTTTGGTGTTTTGTCCCAGTCAAGAAAACATGGTGATTCCTGTAGGAAATAATTATTTTGTTTTGCTGAGATAATAATTGGCTACTGGTTCAACTATTTTTTATATATATGAGCAAATGCCAAAGCAAGTCATATAAGGGAGATTTGCAATAAAATATATGCCTAGTTGTTGAAATTGTTGAAAGTGCTTTTTGAATCTAAAAACATTTATTTTCTATCGATTTTTCACAAAATAGAATAGGAACATATCCAGCAGGTATCAGTCATTTATTGCATGTATGTCTTGTGAGGAGTAACAACGCAGAACCTTTTAAAAAAATTACCTTAAAGTCACTGAAAACTTTTCTTGAGCCAATGTTTCTACTATTCTGCTGCTTACGTTTTAACATATATTTTCTTCTCCCAGAACTAGCAATAGCAATTGCAATAGCAGTAGACTTATATACCGCTTCATAGGCCTTTCAGGCCTCTCTAAGCGGTTTACAGAGAGTCAGCATATTGCCCCCAACAATCTGGGTCCTCATTTTACCCACCTCGGAAGGATGGAAGGCTGAGTCAACCCTGAGCCGGTGAGATTTGAACCGCTGACCTGCTGATCTAGCAGTAGCCTGCAGTGCTGCATTTAACCACTGCGCCACCTTGGCTCAAGAAACATTGGAAAGACAGAATGGCGCTTGCTTCGGCAGCACATATACTAAAATTGGAACGATACGGAAAGACAGAATGGCTTATGTTAGATATAAAACCTACATTTATGCTGTAACATCTTTTACTGAAATAAACAATTTTTGGGGAACTGTCTAAGAATATTAAAAAAAAAACCTTCATTTGTAAATAAACCTCGATGTCATAATGCTTTACACAGGAATGTTCCTTTAAGTTCAGTTCATAAAAGGGCTAGATTATACTAGCAATTATGAGATCAGCAGCTTTATATGGGGCTTTTCATTTATTTATTTATTTATTTTATTAATTTGTCAAAATGTACAAGGCAACAAGTATTAGTATAGACATGGACATTTTTGCATGAGATGGGTACAAATAGATGGGTATAAATAAGTGTAACATGGCCATGAACACATAAAATGAGTACATATCAATAGGGACAGGAGGACAGGGATGGTAGGCACACTGGTGCGCTTCTGCATGCCCCCTCAGGGACCTCTTAGGAAATGTGTGAGGTCCACAGTGGACAGATTAAGGTTAAAGATATGGGAGACTGAGGAACTAACATAGTCATGGTAGAGCATTCCAGGCATTGCTGAAGTCGTATTTTCTGCAATCGAGTTTGGAATGGTTTACTTTGAGTTTCTATCTACTGTTTTCCCTTGTATTATGGCAGTTAAAATTGAAGTAGTCATTTACAGGTAGGACCTTATATCAGATAATTTTGTGTACTATGCTTAGGCCAGAACATAGGCAGAGTAGTTCGAGCTTGTCCAAGCCAAAAATTTCAAGCATGGTGGCATAAGGTATGTTTTTGGGAGCAGATGAGTTAAGCACTGTTCTTGTGGAATACCTCTGGACCCTCTCTATTGTATTAATGTTTGCTATACAGTGTGGTTTCCAGGCAGGAGAGCAGTATTCAAGGATTGCTCTAGCAAAGGTTTTGCATGCCCTACTTAGCAGTATAGTCTTACAAGCGAAAGAACTTCGTAAAATAAGGTTGACAACTTTTTTGGCAATGTGGTTACTGTGAGCTCTGGGACTTAGATATTTAGAGATGAGTACTCCTAGGTCCTTGACAGAGTGTGAAGGTCATTTCTGCCCAGCTTGCATTTGGTGTTCTGGTTTTTTTTGCCACTGTGTAGGACAGAGCATTTGTTAGCAGAGATATAGAGTTGCCAATTATTCCACAAATTCAGATATGGGACTTCCCTTGAAGAATATCCAGAGGTTCCAATTGTTTCAAAATTCGATTGCCCAGATGGAAATGAGGAGGTGATAAGCCACCTAGGAAAGCCAATGGAAACCATCAAAACCATAAAAAAGTGAAAGTTGGAATATTTTGGTCATGTGAGGCGACATCTGGAAAAATATGGCATACGTCACTTAATCTTCCAGGAAAAGACTGAAGGCAAATGAGGACCAGGCAGAAGAAGAACATTATGGCTTTGAAATCTCAGGGACTGGTTTGGACAAAACTCAGCAGCACTTTTTCATGTGGCTGTTGATAAAAATAGGATTGCTAATATGATCCCAATGTCCAATCATAAAAGAGAAGGAGGAGGAGGAGGAGGAGGAGGAGGAGGAGGAGGAGGAGGAGGAGGAGGAGGAATTTTTAAAAATATTAAATGATATTACTTAGCAGGATGTAATAAATATAGGGTCCAAAGTAATACTATTTATGTTTAAACGAACTATTGAAAAATGATAAAGGACTATGGAAAGAGACCAATATTGTTGAAGTTGGAAGATTAGTACAGATATTTATTTGTATTACTATTGTTTATGTGGTTTAGAAAAGATTTGACCCAGTCAGCCCTGAGTCTTCCGGGAATAGGGTGGCATACAAACCAAATAAACCCCACTTCTTTTCTCTAGACTAGTCATACCCACTTCCTCTAACTACTTTTCACATGTTTTAGCCTCCAGCCCCTAATTACTGTTGTTGTTTCTTCTCTGCATTCTTTCTAGCATAATCACATTTTTTTATAGTGTGGTGACCAGAACTGGATACAGTTTTCTGAGTGTGGTTTTATTAAGGCTTTGTAAAGTGATAATACATCTTCATGTGATCTTGATTCTATCGCTCTATTAATGTTGTGGCTCATGGGCTAAGATGTTGAGCTTATTGAACAGAAAGGTCTGCAGTTTGGCAGCTTGAATCCCTAGTGCTGCATAACGGAATGAGCTCCCATTACTTGTCCCAGTTTCTGCCAACCTAATACTTCAAAAGTACGTAAAAATTCAAGTAGTAAAATAGGAACCATTTTGGTGGGAAGGTAACAGTGTTCTGTGCTCCTTCAGCATTTAATCATGCCGGCCACATGACCATGGAGATGTCTTCAGACAGTGCTGGCTATTTGGCTTTGAAACAGAGATGAACACCTCCCCCTGGAGTTAGGAACAACTAGTACATACTGTATGTGTGAGTGGATCCTTTAGCTTTACCTATTAATGCAGCCTAGGATTGTATTGTGGGTATTTTTTTGCCTGGGAAAATTTCATTTCAATAAATTTTCCATATTATTAATATGTGATAGTAATTTACAGTGGAAATCGATTTATATGTAGAGATTGAATTATGAGCCAGTATGAAAGTCATTTTCTTTCAATACAGTTAAATATTCAGGATTCACAAACTTAATATATTTTACATTTAGAAACAACCCTCAGAAATTGTACGCAATATTCTATAATACTGTGTTAAATATTTATTCATAAAATGGCAGTCAGCATTTTACTACATTTATATAGTGCTTTATGAATTGAAAATGTAAAACCCAGGAAAATGTCACTTCAAACATTGGACATCATTTGAGTCAATTTCTGAAATATCCTAATAGCAACTAAGAAAACTAGACCAAAGTCAAGTTCAAAAGGAGTGTTGAAAAGGAGAATGGATTAGGTTAAAGTATCTTGGACAATGATGGAATTGCAGCAACATGAGCATTTACTTTGGAATGAGCTTAAATATGAATAAATCTTAAATAGCTTACATAACTCCTTCCTTCACAGGAAAACAAAAAACAATTTTCTGGTTTTCATATAAAAAACAATATTTTTATATGTTTTATATATACCTGTAGATAGCAAACAATTTTTCTATTCTGTTTTTCAGCAATTTTACCTAGAAAGAAAGATCACATGATGTGCTAATTTCTCTTTATGAGTTGTTCTCTGTGGTTTAGGTCAGGTCTGAAAACCATGATGTAGCATTTGGGCAGGAATATGCATCCCAGTAATGCAGCGCTGGAGGCCAAGATGGAGAAGACCTCCACAGCTACCATGGCTTTTCCTTTTGTGCTCAGATACCCTGGAAAGAAGGAGATCCACACACTGCAAAAGGCCAACATGCTGAAGGTGATGAACTTTGCTTCATTAAAGGTGTCAGGTAATTTACGGGCAAGGAAAGCCACGATAAAGCTGGCAATGGCCAAGACCCCCATGTAGCCCAAGACACAGTAGAGGAAGAAAGCTAACCCCTCATTGCACTGTAAAATCATTACTTGTGGTTGTGAATGCATGTCCAACTCAGGGAATGGGGGAGATGTCGATAACCAAATGATACAAAGGCATAATTGTAAGAGAGAGCATGAGAGGACAATAGAAAAGGCCAATCTTTTCCCTACCCATTTCCTCATCTGAGATCCTGGTTTAGTGGCCATGAAAGCCACAACCACAGTGATAGTTTTAGCAAGTACACTAGAAATGGCCACTGAAAAAGTGATGCCAAACATTGATTGTCGGAGAAGGCAGATCACTTTGCCGGGTTGGCTGAGGAAGAGCAAAGAGGAGAGAAAACAGAGCAGAAGAGAGACAAGCAGGGTGTAAGTGAGGGACTGGTTATTGGCTTTGACAATGGGAGTATCCCTGTACTTAATAAATGTTGCAAGTACCCATGAGGTCAAGAAGAAGAAACCAAGATCTGCTGAGGCTAAACCAATTCCCAAGGTTTCTTCAAAAGTTAGAAAAACCAGCTGTTTCTGGATACATCCATTCTTTCCTTTATTTGGATAATGGTCTTTTGAACATTGAAAACAGTCATCCATATCTGGAAGGAAAATCAAGGAACTTGTCATCTAGGCCTTCTAAATTATTGAAAATCACATTAGTTTTTATGCCTCCAATTAGTTTATTAAAATGTTATTAAGTCTAATGAAATGTCACAGAATTCCTTCCCTACCATTTTGATTTGAAATCTTCCCTTCAGGGCATGGAACACAGTCATAGCAACAAAACTGATTTCCCTCAATCCCTTTCTTCCAGGACCCAGGGAAACAAGGGTCATTGCATCGAGAAAATGGAAGAACCTGATGATGAACCAGAAAATGTTTTGAAAAGGAGAGTTTTTAAAACAGTTTCTGAATTTTTCCTTAATGGAGTAACATGATTATTGACTTCCAAAAAGAATACAGAATTTAACAACTTCATCAACCACTTGAAAGGATGTAGAAATTATAATGAGGTAAAAAACCTCCTGTCTGAAGAACAGGGAAAATAAATAATTATACATGGTAACGATGTCATGTATACATGGGCACTCTTGTGATTTCAAGTTGAAATGCCCACTAAATATGCAATCCTGGCTTTTACATTGTAATATCATATTTGTCAATTTGAGGAATCTTTAATCATCCACAACATTTGAAAGAATATACCATTGTTTATTTAAAAAAATAGGAATTAGATTTCTAAAGATATTTCAATATGGGATCATAATGGGTTAAGGCACGGATCACAATGGATTAAGGTGGAACCACTAATTCGATACCTGGTTAAAAGCTGGATACCAGACAATTAGATCTTCATCAATGAATAATTCCTTTCCTTTTGGAGCCTGTAGATCCATCTCTCCAACTCTAACTCTCTGAAAGGATTTGTTTGGGAAAGTGATCAAGTTGGTGATGTCGAATCCACCCATTGCTTCCCCTTTCTCATTCAGGAACACTCTCTCCCCGGCTGAATTGTTAAAAGAAATGCCTTGAAGATGTGAATGGAGCTAATTGAAAGGGAATAAAAGATTGAGGGATGAAAAGCAATATAATAGAGAAGAGAAAATCATATCTAACTTTCATTCATTCTTTGTTCTCATTCCTATAATATTATTAAGCTTAGAAATTTGTTAATCAATACTGTATGATAATGTACATTTCTACTCTATGTATTTAACTTGATATCAATATACGGGAAAGTCAGAATTAACTGAAGCAGAATGAAAAAAGCATTTTGGAACTTTGGAATTCTTTAAATTATGATTTACATTCACTACTTAAACAACTACTTCCACATAGATCATATATAATCTTTCATCATTGATAGAAAGAAACCCCTTTTCTGTCTCTATTTAAAACAGAACAGAATCAGAGTCAGAATGGACTTGGAAGTGTTCTAATCCAACACAGTGCTCAAGGATGAGACCTTTCGCTATTTCAGGTAAATGGCTATCCTTCTCCTTTGTAAAAATTTCCAATGTTGGAGCATCCAAAAGGCAAGCTGTTCCACTAATTAATTGATAATTGTTCTCACCAACAGGAAATTCCTCCTTATTTCTAGTTTGAGTTCTCATGCTTGATTCTACATGCAGAAAATATTAAGACTTTCCACAACAGGGTAAAACATAATTCTATGTCAAACTGTTTATTGAAATAAGTGTCCAAAGCAAAGGGAATACCTGCCGAACCTGGAGATGTGGACTTTTAGGATTTTTATCCATCATAGGTTTTTTTCTATTGAAATGCAATGTGTACAGAACCTGCAAAGCATGAGCCACAGAATACACAGCGTTGTAGATGGTGTAGCTTTGGCCAGTCATCTCCATTTCAAAGACCGGTCCAGGAAGATCTTCCAGCTTCATCTCTCCAGTGCATTTCCTACTTGGCATTTCTTGTAATTCTGGTTTTGGAAATGAACAATCAAATGCTTGTTCCCAAACTTCCTGCAGAAACCCATCTCTGGGGACTGAAAGAGGATTAATGGTCTGAAGAAATTCCCTGAAACCTGCAACTGCTCTTGAATGAATGGTGAAGGAAATAGCCCCATGGAACATCTGGAGACCCCAGTGGATTTGAAGTCCTGATAATACAAAATCAATCTGTACAGTCATGATCCACACCCTTTTAAATAACGCAGTTTCCTTGCTTTCAGGATCTATCATAAATGTGACATATCTGAGCCACGTAATTGGCACCGATACTCCATAGACGAGAAATGCATTAGCTTTGCTGTTTACCCAAGTTATCATAACACTAGAGATTGTTTGATATACTTCTGGAAAGTCTTCCATGTGGACCAGTTGTGCTAGCCTTTCTATGAACGATGAGCAGATTCTGTTCTCTGAAAGTAAGGGCAGCATTTTCTGTAAGAAATGTTCTCCATCATTGTTATCAACAGTAAATATCCCAATCCACGTCCACCTGAAATGGTGAAGTAGTTGTATGATCCCAATGTACTGATGGTCCTCTTTGGGGACCATGAAATAAACTGAAGATAGCTTATTGATATCAAATTCCTTTTGGGGCAATGAGCCATATGTAAACTGCAAGGAAGTAGAGTAATGTTTTCTTGAGTTGTAAGATCAAATTGTCCAGATCTAGATTTCATACAAAATATATTCAGGTAATGAATTGTTTTCCTGAAATTCTTATAAGTATTAATATGGAAATGAACATTGGAATTGTTTCAAACAAATACAATTGATCGATTCTTTTGATAGAAACAAAGAACTTTATGTTCCATTAGGGATGGAGTCTCTTTGGATACTCACTTCTTGTATTTGGCATTGTAGTTTCAAACCTATGCTAACTCATACACCTTAACTCAGGGAGAACATCTTAATATACATCTAAGCTTAATCTTTGTTGTTGTTAGTTAGTTGCGAAGTTGTGTCCGACCCACTGTGACCCCATAAAAAATGTTCATCCAGACCTTCCTGTCCTCTACCATCCTCTGGAGTCCATTTAAGTTCATGCATTGGTGACTCCATCCAGCAACCTCCTTCTCTGTTGTCCCCTTTAATCTTTAACAATCCTAAATTAATAAAAAATAATAGAATATACTTTCTCCCTTTAGCCCTTTCCCAACTTACTTGTGGAATTTTGAAGAATTCTGCAATTTCAGCAATAGAAGAGGATGTGACAAAATCCAGTCCCCCAATGATAGCCATGAGATTTTTCTGACTGTCACACTTGTAGTTAGGGACAAATTCCTGGGATTTGAAAAGTAGGTCCAGAGTGGTGCGATAGGTCATCCTTGAATTGTAGTAACTGTCATAGATGTGGAATCCAAGAGTTACATTAGGCAAGATCCGGGAGTCCTCGTTGATCTCCTTCACAGCAAAAGCCAAGGCAAGAACATGTTGATGGAATTTGGGGAATATACTGCAAAAATTTAAATATCCCAGTTGAAGGAGAAAATTGACAATTCTAATAAAGTGGCATCATTTCTGTATGAATGATAAACAATTCTTTCGCTGATAGTAGTAAAAAGATAATCACATTTTCTAATGTTCTTATGAATTTCTACAGAGGATCCTTGGTGCTCTCTGAGCGTGGTGGCTTTGTTGAAGACATTTCATTGCCCAAAATAGGTAACATCATCAATGCCTGGCACCGAGGATGTTATCTAGTTTGAATAATGTCTGCAAGAAAAGAACACATCTCAGAGAGCACTAAGGACACCCTCATTTCCATCCTGAACTAAAATATTCTCCTTTATTGGTCATCTTTACAAAGTTCAAATTTCATTTACAAAGCCTTTCCATGACCTCCAACAAATATATACTACAACAAATACAAGTAGTGACTTTTTTGCCAGTACTATATTTATATTCTACGATTTTTTCAGAAAATAAATACAAAATTATGTATATATCCACATATAATAAATGACCTAGGGAAACAATACAGTCTAGTTTGGACATATACAGTAAATGTTCAAATAGAGACTTCTTGATCTGAAATGTTCATTTCATGTGAAAGACTCTAAAATGATGTAAAGAAGGTTATTTCTTCTTTCATAACTTGATACATTTGAAAGAAGAAAAGGAAGGAAGGAAGGAAGGAAGGAAGAAAGAAAGAAAGAAAGAAAGAAAGAAAGAAAGAAAGAAAGAAAGAAAAATAATATTAAAAAACTTTTTAGCCATATAAAGTATTTTTGAAAATCTAGGTAAGAGGGAAAAAATCTTACGTTGGTATGTCATAAGGTTTTTTAGAAGGATTTTCACTAAATTTAAATTCATAAAAGTGGTAAAGCATGTGAGATGTAATCCCACCAACGATGAAGTCACCAGGCTGATACCACTCATGCGGGACAAGGAAAGCATCACTTGCAGGGCAGCTCAGAGTAACTATTTTGGGTACCAAAAACATCACAAGAAACATCTTCATGCATTTGTTGTTATGACAATGGTTTGCCTTCTATCCTACCAATCAGGAAGTGCATTTAATTCAATCCTTCATCTAAAGATTAATCCAAGGCTTATATCTGAGAATGCACTTAATGAGAAAATGTATTGTTTTCTATTTGAAGATCGATGTCAGTGCAAAGTTGTATCTTGAATAGCACTAGGATTTGAACTGATCTTCTGGAAGAAGAGAACAGTGGTTAGAAACCTGAAGCAATGTGGCTGACAGAGCCATTATTACCCTTGTGCCAAACTTTCTGTGGTTCAAGTGTTATCTTAGAGCCAAGGTGGCGCAGTGGTTAAATGCAGCACTGCAGGCTACTGCTAGATCAGCAGGTCAGCGGTTCAAATCTCACCGGCTCAGGGTTGACTCAGCCTTCCATCCTTCCGAGGTGGGTAAAATGAGGACCCAGATTGTTGGGGGCAATATGCTGACTCTCTGTAAACCGCTTAGAGAGGCCTGAAAGGCCTATGAAGCGGTATATAAGTCTACTGCTATTGCTATTGCTATCTTTTTATCCAAGCTAATGCCTTGACTATTTCTGAATATCATTCCCTTCTGTGCAGCCTTTCATGTTTTGGCCAGCCAGGAAAACATGGTGAATCCTGTAGGAGATAATTATTTTGTTTTGATGAGATAATAATTGGCAAATGGTTCAACTATTTTTTTTTTATGACCAAATGCCAATGAATGTAATATAAGAGAGATTTGCAATAAAATATATGCTTGGTTGTTGAAAGTGTTATTTGAAACATTTACTTTCTACCATTATTTCACAAAATAAAATATGAATAGATCCACCAGGAGGAAATCATTTATTGTATTTATTGTTTATTTATTGTTTTAAAGCAATAATGAGAAATGTTAATATTATATTAATTAATAAGAAAGGTTAAGTGACAAAGAATTGAGGTCTTTGAACTATGGTGCTGGAGAAGATTCCTGTGAGTCCTTTGGATTGCAAGGTGATCAAACCGGTCAGCACTCAACCCTGAGTGCTCTTTAGAAGGCCAGATCCTGAATATATAATTCAAATATTTTGGTCACCTAATGAGAAGGAAGGACTCCCTGGACTCACTTGACAAGAGTCTAATGCTGGGACGACAGAGAATGAGGTGGATGGATGGAGTCACTGAAGCAGTAGGCATGAGCTTCAATTTGAATTTGAATTTGAATTTGAATTGATTTTATTTGTAGGCCACCCTTTTCCCTGAGGGGACTCAGGGCGGCTCACAGAAAACCAGGGAGGGGGGAATACAACACTAAGACGACAACACATAATAAAAATAATACGCAACATGCATACAACATTCGGGCGGGGTAATGGTCCTTATCCCCAGGCCTGACGGGCGAGCCAGTTCTTCAAGGCTGTGCGGAAGGCCTGGACGGTGGAGAGGGTACGAATCTCTACGGGGAGCTCGTTCCAAAGGGTCGGGGCCGCTGCTGAGAAGGCCCTCCTCCTTGTGGTTGCCAGCCGACACTGGCTGGCCGATGGAGTGCGGAGGAGGCCTAACCTATGAGATCTTATAGGTCGTAGGGAGGTAATTGGCAGAAGGCGGTCTCTCAAGTATCCAGATCCACTGCCATGTAGGGCTTTATGGGTGATCAATAGCACCTTGAAGCGCATCCGGAGATCGACAGGTAGCCAGCGCAGCTCGCGGAGGATAGGTGTAATGCGGGTGAATCGGGGTGCACCCGCAATCACTCGCGCGGCTGCGTTCTGCACTAGCTGAAGTCGCCGGATGCTCTTCAAGGGCAGCCCCATGTAGAGCACATTGCAGTATTCCAGCCTAGAAATCACGAGGGCCCGAGTGACTGTTGTGAGGGCCTCCCGGTTCAGGTAGGGTCGCAACTGGCGCACCAGGCGTACCTGGGCGAATGCCCCCCTGGTCACAGCCGCTATATGATGGTCGAATGACGGCTGTGGATCCAGGAGGACTCCCAAGTTGCGAACCCTCTCTGAGGGGTATAAAATTTGACCCCCCAGCCTGAGTGTTGGATTAGTGGCCGAATTTTTGGGAGGAAAACACAACAGCCACTCGGTCTTTTCTGGGTTGAGCACAAGCTTGTTAATCCTCATCCAGTCCATGACGGCTTCAAGCCCCCGGTCCATTACGTCAACCGCTTCATTGATTTGGCACGGGGCGGACAGATACAATTGCGTATCGTCCGCGTATTGATGGTATCTAATCCCGTGCCTACGGATGATCTCTCCCAGCGGTTTCATGTAAATGTTAAATAGTAGGGGGGATAAGACCGAACCCTGCGGCACCCCATATTTCAGGGGCCTTGGGGACGATCTCTGCCCTCCCACTAACACCGACTGCGACCTGTCCGAGAGGTAGGAGGAGAACCACCGTAGCACGGTGCCTCCCACTCCCACCTCCCGCAGTCTTCGCAGAAGGATACCATGGTCGATGGTATCGAAAGCCGCTGAGAGGTCAAGGAGGACCAGGATGGAGGGATGTCCTTCATCTCTGGCTCTCCAGAGATCATCCATCAATGCGACCAAGGCGGTTTCAGTGCTGTAACCGGGTCTGAAGCCTGACTGGAAGGGGTCTAGGTAGTCTGCTTCCTCCAAGGACCGTTGGAGCTGGAAGGCCACCACCTTCTCAACAACCTTCCCCAGGAAGGGGAGGTTGGAGACCGGGCGGTAGTTGTTAAGGACAGCTGGATCTAGGGATGGACTCCCTAGTTCAATGGACTCCAGAGGATGGTAGAGGACAAGAAGGCCTGTCCATGGGATTGCAGTGCATCAGATATGACTTCGCAACGAACAACAAAAACAATGCATGCTATGTTAGGAGTAACAATGCACACCTTTAAAAAAATCACCTTGAGCTCACTAAAAATCTTCAAAAGATTTATTGCACTAAATTTACATCCTATGGTAAAAGCTTTTACAAAATCTAAAGTGTATTGTTTCATATCTCACAACTAGAAATAGTTGAAAGGCAGAGGGGCTTACATTATATATAAAGTTTACTTTTCTGCTAAAACACTTTTAGTCATATCAGCAATTTTGAGGGAAGTTGCTCAAGCAGAGGTAGGATTCTACCAGTTTGGACTGGTTTGGGAGAACCGATTCACTCCAATTTTCAGCTGCCCCTTAGCTATACTAATGTAAATACCCTTTTCTGAACCCCAGCTGACGGGCACAGCAGAGTGACATGAATGGCATTCTGTTTGCCTCTGCAGCAGTAATGCAGAAGGTGATTTCTCTGTAAACTGTGAAGCACATGCTCAACGAACTGATGGTTACACTGGTAGGATTCCACTCCTGTGGCTAAGATTATAAACAGATAAAAACCATTTACATGGTATGTCATAAGGTTTCATACAAGGAAGTTCCTTAAATTTCAATTCATACCAACTTATGCCATGTATCATCAAGAGAATTCAGCACAACGTACACTTTGTGTGCTTCTGAAAGCATCATTCCTTGCTGATGAAAGGAATGGTGAAATTCTGTATGTGTTGTATTGTATACAATGACGTGCAGTCAGGGGAGGCAGGGGAGGCAGAGCCTCACCACTGTCATCATGAAAAGAAAAAAAAATGTAAAAGGAAAAAGGCAAGAGCTGAGGTCAGGCTGAGCTAGTTGCTGCCAGAGTCACCGTGGATGACTCTGCTCAGTGCTTAACTGTTTAAAAAAGCCTCTAAAATAGCGCCCTCTACAGGAGGAGGCAGGAGAACGACGTGCCTCATCTAGTCTGGCGTTGTATGACTGAGTAGAGTTAAACAAGGGTTAAAAGCCGAAACATTCCTGACATAGATGAGGCACGGCATTCTCCTGCCTCCTCTTGTAGAGGATGCTTTTTTAGAGGCTTTTTTAAAGAGTTAAGCAGAGTCATCCACATGGTGACTCTGGCAGCAATTAGCTCAGGCTGAGTCAGCTGTTGCCTTTTTCCTTTTACATTTTTTTTTCTTTTCATGATGGCAGGCAAGAGCAGATTTGAAATCCTCTCTGAAACAGCTGGAAAAGGTACGTGTGGGTTGGAGGGAGGGAGAGGAATTCAAACTTCATCATCCTGGTGTGGGGATTTGGGCAAAGGCTGGAGGGAAGTGCTCTCCTTCCCCAAGTGTAATTTGATTGCAGGCAGAGCCATATTGTTTTTTCAAACTTATAATCAGTGAAGCTGGGCTGGGGGAAAGTGTGTGTGCTCCAGTATGGTCTCCCTGACTCCTTCCAATCCACCTTTGTGTGTGTGTGTGTGTGTGTGTGTGTGTGTATGTGTGTGTGTGTGTGTGTGTGTGTGTTGAGAGGGGGGAGGGAGGGAGAGAGGGAGGAAGGAGGGGAAGGGAGAAGAAAAAGAAAAAGAAAGAAGGAAACTTATTTTGCAAAGGGGAAAAACAAATGCTGTCACTTTAAATCGGAACTCAGCATGTCTGGCTGTGGAATTCTGGGAGTTGAAGTCCACAAGTCTAAAAAAACTTGTGCCACTGCCTCACCAGCCATAAACCTCACCGCACGTCACTGATTGTATATACATTCAGTGCAATGTTCCATTGTCAACCATTGCTTCTAGTTGTCAGATATCATGCTGGGGGTTTCCATTGCTCCGCCATGAACAACTTTGAGAGTGGAGATTAATGTCAGGCATAAGAAATAACAAGTCCAGACATGAAGGTTAAAGTAAAATGATTTATTGCTTAAAATTTATGCAGAGAAATCTATTGAACAAATCGCCATCATGTCTGTCTGTCTGTTTGTCTGTCTGTCTGTCTGTCTGTCTGTCTGTCTGTCTGTCTGTCTGTCTATCTATCTATCTATCTATCTATCTATCTATCTATCTATCTATCTATCTATCTATCTATCTATCTATCTATCTACAAATAGTTTTGTGTGTGTGTTTGTGTTCCAGCATAACACACACATACATTGAGCAATTTCAACCAAACTTGGTACACAGATGACTTACTCTCTGGAAACAAATACTATGGGAGTAAGACATCCCTAACACCACTCGGGATGTGTCCATGTGTGTGTGTGTTCCAGCATAACTCTGGAATGCCCGGGCTGCTGAAATGAAAAGCACTGAATTATATCTATAGTGTCACGTCACAGTATTTTTGACAGTGATAGCATGCATTTTGTGATAGTGTGCATTTTGGATTCAAGTTCTATTAAGATACAGCTTATTGTGCCTTAAAATGGCTTTTACAGTACAGCACAGTGGAGTTGCCATGGCAACAGCTGGGCAGTAGTTTACAAGGCGGCTCCCTCTTGGGAATTGGGATAAATGTACACCCAGGCTATTCCGGGTTATTAGCTAGTATGGTTAGAAATAAACAATGGTTAATAGCATTCAAGGGGGGTTGCAATTGTAGGTATGAAAGGGCTCGAAACTGATCTCTTTTTCATTCTTCCCCCTGGCTCTACAAGTCTTCTCCTACAGAAATAAATTCACACTTTATTATAGTTACTGGGCAGTATACACTTTGAAAAAAGAATGAGGCAGAAGCGAGAATATATTTCATTTCATTACATTAGTTTTCCATATTGTTAAAATATGATAAAAAAAATATCAGTTACAGTGGAGCTGTATTTAAAGATTAAAAATGAATGGTAATGATCTAAGATAACATTTTTAAAAAACAAGGTGCAATGTACAGCATTCAGAAACCATGATGCTGGGTTAAATTGATGTCTACAAAATGATATTCCGATCTTGACTATATTTACATTGTGGTTTATAAATAGAAGGCATATATATCATGATAGTAGCATGTAATATATTGGACACACTTTGAGTCAATGCCAGAAAAGTCCCAACAGCACACGGCAAATCAATTTTGTCAAAGTCTTTTAAAATAGAGTGTTGAAAGGGACACAAATGAATTTTCAAGAGTCTTTGGAAATGTAGAAAATAAAGGACATCTAGTGTTTTGGAATAGGCAACTATAATAAACCTTGCTACACACAATAATCCTACGCAAAGCCTCTATTGGCAGAAATGAAACTTCTACATATTTTTTTTTATTTTTTGTCAGCAATTTTTCCTAGCAAGAAAGAACATATGTGGTACTAATACCTCTTAATGAGTTGCTCCCTGTGGTTGAGGTCAGGCCGCAAAACAATGATGTAGCACTTTGGGAGGAATATGCATCCCAGTAATGCAGCGCTGGAGGCCAAGATGGAGAAGACCTCCACAGCCACCATGGCTTTTCCTTTTGTGCTCAGATAGGCTGGAAAGAAGGAGATCCACACACTGCAAAAGGCCAACATGCTGAAGGTGATGAACTTGGCTTCATTAAAGCTGTTCGGTAATTTACGGGCAAGGAAAGCCACAATAAAGCTGGCAATAGCCAAGATACCCATATAGCCCAAGACACTGTAGAAGAAGAAAGCTGAACCCTCATTGCATTGTAAAATCATTTTTTGGAACTCTGAATGCATGTCCAAATCAGGGAATGGGGGAGATGTCGACAACCAAAGAATACAAATACATACTTGTAATAAGGAGCAGGAAAGGACAATAGAAAGAGCCAATCTTTTCCCCACCCATTTCCTCATCTGAGATCCTGGTTTAGTGGCTATGAATGCCACAACCACAGTGATGGTTTTGGCCAGGACACTAGAAATGGCCACTGAGAAAGTGATGCCAAACGTTGATTGTCGGAGAAGGCAGATCACTTTGCCCGGTTGGCTGAGGAAGAGCAAAGAGGAGAGAAAACAGAGCAGAAGAGAGACAAGCAGGGTGTACGTGAGGGACCGGTTATTGGCTTTGACAATGGGGGTATCCCTGTGCTTAAAAACAGTTCCAAGTACCCATGAGGTCAAGAAGAAGAAACCAAGAGCTGCTGAGGTTAAACCAATTCCTAAGATTTCTTCAAAAGTTAGAAAGACAAGCAGTTTCAGGATACATCCATTCTTTTCTTTATTTGGGTAATGATCTTCTGAACATTGAAAACAGTCGTCCATATCTGGAAGGAAAAGAAAAAAAAATCACCTAGGCCTTCCAAATTATTGAAAATAATAACATTATTTTTATGCACCCATGTAGTTTATTAAAGTTCCCTTATTTCTAGTGAAAATTGGTAGAATTTCTACCCTACCATTTTGATTCGAAATCTTCCCTTCTGGGCATGGAACACAGTCATAGCAGCAGAATTGACTTCCCTCAATTCCTTTCTTCCAGGACCCAGGGAAACAAGGGTCATTGCATTGAGAAAATGGAAGAACCTGATGAAAAGCATGTTTTGAAAAGGAGAGTTTTAAAGACAGTTTCTGAATTTTCTCCTTAATGTAGTAACATGATTATTGACTTCCTAAAGGAATACAGCATATTAACAGCTTCATCAACAACTGAAAAATAATTGGGAAAATATAATGAGGTACAAAAATTCCTGTCTGAAGAGTAGGGTAAATAAATAATTATACATGGTAACGATGTCATGCAAACATGGCCACTCTTGTGATTTCAGGAGGAAATGCCCACCAAATATGCCATCCTGGCTTTTATATTGTAATATCATATTGTGTCAATTTGAGGAATCTTTGATCGTCCACAACATTTGAAAAAATATGCTATTGTTTATTTAAAAATGACTAGAAATTAGATTTCTAAAGAGATTATGTTCAAAATGGGATAATAATGGGTTACAGCATGGATCACAATAGACTAAGGTGGAATCACTAATTTGATACCTGGTTAAAAGCTGGACTCCAAACAATCACATCATCATTAATCCACAATTCCTTCCCTTTTAGAGCCTGAAGATCCATCTTTCCAACTCTAACTTTCCGAAAGGATCCATTTGGAAAAGTGATCAAATTGATGATGTCGAATCCACCTGTTGCTTCTCCTTTCTCACTCAGGAACACTCTTTCCCCAGCTGAATTGTTAAAAGAAATCCCTTGAAGAAATGGATGGAGCTACTTGAAAGAGAATAAAAGAGAGAGGGAATTAAAAGCAACATAATAAAGAAGAGAAAATCTTATTTAAGTTTCATTTCCTCATTCTTCCTATTCCTATAACTATTATTAAGTATGAACATTTAGAAATTTGACAATCAATATTGCCTGATAATGTACATGTCCTATCTACCTACCTACCTACCTACCTACCTACCTACCTACCTACCTACCTACCTACCTATCTATCTATCTATCTATCTATCTATCTATCTATCTATCTATCTATCTATCTTATTGATATTAATATAGGGAAGAGTAAAAATGAATGGAAGCATAATGAATAAAAGGTTCTGGAATTATGTAGATTTCTTAAATTATGATTTAGATCAAGGATGTCAAACTCATACCATCATGCCATCAAGTGACATGTCACAACTTTCCCCCACTTCACTAAACCAGGGCTGAGCATGGCCAGCATGTGATCGATCCGGCCCATGGGCCAGGAGTTTGAAACACCTGATTTATATTGACTACATAAACAATTCATTTAACCTAGATGATATGTAATCTTTCCTCATTGTCCCTTACTCAAATTTTAGGTTCTGAGACTAAAGCATTCCTCCATAGAGAGATGCAAGATAGAGATTATTGCAAACATGTTTCATGTTTCATACTATGGATTTCACAACTAAAATACCCACTTTTATTTCACTCCTCTAAAACTCCAGATAGAGACAGAAAGCTCAGCTTGTTACCCATGACAAGTCCATGAGCCACATAAAAATTCATGGAGAATTGAGTATTGTTGGAGGAGGCAATGAAAAGTAATCTAAATTATAATTTTAACTATATCTTATTATACAATTTCTTGTGCTTGATTTCACATGCAGAAAATTTCCATAATGGTTTCAAAACATAATTCTACGACAAGCTGCTTATAAAAGTAACAGAAGTGTCGTAATCAAAGGGAATACCTGCCAAGCTCGGAGATGTGGAAGGTCAGGATTTTTACTCATAATTCTTTTTTTTCTATTGTACCGTAAAGTGTACAGAGCCTGCAAAGCATGAGCCACAGCATAAACAGCATTGTAGACACTGTAGCTATGGCCAGTCATTTCCATTTCAAAGGCAGTTCCAGGGCGATCCTCTAGCTTCATCTCCTCAGTGCATATTCTACCTTCCTTCTGGAAAATGTCTTGTATTTCTTTTAACTCTGGTTTTGGAAATGAACAATCAAATGCTTGTTCCCAAACTTCCTGCAGAAACTGATCTCTGTAGTCTGAAAGAGGATTCATGGTCTGAAGAAACTCCTTGAAACCTGCAACTGCTGTTGAATGAATGGCGAAGGAAATAGCCCCATGGAACATCTGGAGACCCCATGGGATTTGAAATCCTGATAATACGAAATCAATCTGGGCAGTCATGATCCACACCCTTCTAAATAATGCAGTTTCCTTGCTTTCAGGATCTATCATAAATGTGACAACTCTCAGCCACATAATTGTCAATGATTCTCCATAGACAAGAAATGCATTGGCTTTGCTAATTATCCAATTCGTGGAAATAATTAAGATTTTTTCAATTACTTCTGGAAAGTCTTCCAAGTGGATTAGCTGTTCAAGCCTTTCCATGAATGATATACAGATTCCGTTCTCTGAAAGCAAGGGCAGCATTTTCTGTAAGAAATTTTCTCCATCATTGTTGTCAACAGCAAATATCCCAATCCATGTCCACTTGAAATGGTGAAGCAGTTGGACAATCCCAATGTACTGATGGTCTTCTTTGGGGACCATGAAATAAAGTGAAGAGAGCTTATTGGTCTGAAATTGCTCTTGGGGTAAGGAGCCATATGTCAGCTGCAAGAAAATGGAGTAGTATTCTCTAGAGTTGTAAAATCAAATGAAATTGTCCTGATTGAGTTTTCATATAAAATGTATGCAAGGAAGGTATTGTTTCCCTGACATTCTTCTAAGTATAAATACAGAAAAGAATTTATTGGAATTATTTCAAACAGAAATAAAGTATACTATTCTCAACTCTTTCCTCAGGTGTGGACTGTCCATGGATATTCAGTTCTTGTATTCAGCATTGTAGTTTTAAAAGTATGCCAAATAATAGACCTTGAGCCAGGCGGAAGATCTTAATGCAAACATAACTCTAATCTTTATTGTTCCTTAATTAATCCAGAACAACATCAAGAACAGAATATAGAATTGTTCTCCTTTAGTCCTTTCACAACTTACTTGTGGAATTTTGAAGGATCCTGTAATTTCAGCAATATGAGATGATGTGATAAAATCCAGTCCCCCAATGATAGCCATGAGATTTTTCTGGCTGTCACACTTGTAGTGAGGGACAAATTCCTGGGATTTGAAAAGCAGGTCAAGAGTGGTGCGATAGGTCATCCTTGCATTGAGGTAACTGTCAAAAATGTGAAACCCAAGAGTGGCATTAGGTAAAATTTTTGAGTCCTTGTTGATCTCCTTCACAGCAAAGGCCAAGGCGAGGACATGCTGATGAAATTTGGTGAATATGCTGCAAAAATTAAAATACCCCGCAGTTGAAAGGAAAAATTTAGAATTCTCATCAGGTGACAACATTTCTGTTTCAATAACAAACATTTCTTTCTCTGACAGTAATGGAAAGAAAATTGTTTTTCTAAAATTTCTACCGAGGGGTCGTTGGTGTTCTCTGAGCCTGGTTGTTTTCGTCCAGATATTTCATTTCCCAAAGAAGATAACATCCTCACAACCTAACACTGATGATATTATCTAGTTTGGCTAATGAAACATCTTCAAGAAAACAATCAATGTGAGAGGACCCCTCATTTCCTCCCAGAATTAAAATATTCTCTTATATTGGTAATTTCTACAGAGCTCAAATTTATTTTACACAGCATTTCCCTGACTTCCAAGAAATATGTATCACAACTAATACAGGTGGTCACTTTTTTTTCAAAAAACTATATTTTCTATGACCTGTTCAAAAAAAAAGGTTTATGAACAGATTCAGGAGGTGTCACTTATTTACCAAATATATGTATTTTGTGAGGAGGGCTATTGTCAAATCTTTCTAAACATTATCTTATCCCAGTAAATCTGGGATAATATAGAGACTTCTTGATTTGAACTTTTATACATTTCATGTGAAATACTTTAAGATAATCTTAAGAAGATTATTTCTTCTTTCTTTAACAGATACAATTGGAAGAAAGGGAAGGTGTAGATAATACTTTAAACATAATGTTTATGCACAGATAACTTTTTAGTCATATAAAGGATTTGTGAAAATCTTTGATAAGATGGGTCTGCAGAGAGGGTCCCTCTGATCTCTTGAAATCCTAATTAACTTCAAAGAATGACTTTGGAGATGTGGAATGATCTTCTTAAGCATCATGTGTAATGATTTGAAAAGTATAAATTGTATTGCTTGAAACCTGTTTTTTGCACTCTTTGTACTCGGGAAGAGTCTGGAAGGCCACACTTACAACCTCTATTTCATTTTTTGCAATAAATCTTTGAATTGTGAACCAGAGTTGTCTTTTGTATTGTGAATATAAGAATTGGTTTTAATATCTCACAAAGGTTATTTCTCCTTTCGTAAACAGATACAATTGGAAGAAAGGGGAGACATAGATTATATTTTACACCATACAGTTATGCACAAGTAACTTTTTAGTCATAGAAAGGATTTTTGAAAATCTGAGTAAGATTAGACATAGACAAAAAAATTCTTACACTGGTATCTCATAAGGTTTCTGAGAAGGATTTTCACTAAATTTAGCTTCATAAAAGTGGTAACCGAAGTGAGATGCCATCCCACCAATGATAAGGTCTCCAGGCTGGTACCAGTCTCCAGGCTGGTACCACTCATGTGGAACAAGGAAAGCATCACTTGCAGGGCATTTCAGAGTGACTACTTTGTGCACCAAAAACATCACCAGAAACATCTTCATGCTTTTGTTATTGTGAAAATGTTTTCCCTTCCATCCTCCCGATCAGAAAGTACCTAGATTCTAATACTTCATCTGAAGATCGATACAAGGTTATATGTGAGAATGCACCTAATGAGAAAAATCTGTTCTTTTCTACTTGAAGATCCGTGTGAGCACAAATTTGTATCCTGTACAGTATTTGAACAGATACTCTGGCAGAACAGAAGAGAGGGTAGAAATCTGAAGCAATGAGCCCAACAGAGATGTTGTTACCATTGTGCCAAACTTCCTGTACTTCAAATGTTTCTTTTTATTCAAGCGGATACCTTGACTGCTATTGAATATCATTGCCTTCTGTGCAGCCTTTAGTCTTTTGGCGTAGCTGAGAAAATATGGTGATTCCTGCAGGAGTTAATTATTTTGTTTTGCTGAGATAATAATTGGCTACTGGTTAAACTCTTTTTTTATATGAGCAAATGCCAATGAAAATCATATAAGGGAGATTTGCAATAAAATACATGCCTAGTTGTTGAAATTGTTGAAAGTGTTATTTTTTTTAATCTAAAAACATTTATTTTCTATTGATTTTTCACAAAATAGAATAGGAACATATCCAGCAGGTATCAATCATGAGGAGTAACAATGCAGAAACTTTTAAAAAAAATTACCATGAACTCACTGAAAACTTTTTTGTGCCAAAGTTTCTATTATTCTACTGCTAACGTTTTAACGTATGATTTCTTCTCCCAGAACTAGAAACATTGGAAAGACAGAATGGCTTATCTTAGATATAAAACCTACATTTATGCTGTAACATCTTTTACTCCCCTAAACAATTTTTGGGGAACTGGCTAAGAATATTTTTAAAAAACCTTCATTTGTAAATAAACCTCGACGTCATAATGCTTTACACAGGAATGTTCCTTTAAGTTCAGTTCATAAAAGGGATAGATTATACTACCAATTATGAGATCAGCAGCTTTATATGGGGCTCTCCATTTATTTATTTATTTATATTTATTTATTTGTCAACATGTACAAGGCAACGGGTATTAATATAGACATGGACATTTTTGCATGAGATTAGTACAAATAGATGGGTATAAATAAGTGTAACACGACCATGAACACAAAAAATGAGTACATATCAATGGGGACAGGAGGACAGGGATGGTAGGCACACTGGTGCACTTATGCATGCCCCCTTAGGGATTTCTTAGGAAACATGTGAGGTCCAAGGTGGACAGATTAAAGTTAAAGATATGGGAGATTGAGGAACTAACATAGTCATGGTAGAGCATTCCAAGCATTGAACAATCTTTTGCTGAAGTCATATTTTCTGAAATCGAGTTTGGAATGGTTTACTTTGAGTTTCTATCTGCTGTTTTCCCTTGTATTATGGCAGTTGAAATTGAAGTCGTCGTTTACAGGTAGGACATTATATCAGATAATTTTGTGTACTATGCTTAGGTCAGAACATAAGCAGAGTTGTCCAAGCCTAAAATTTCAAGCATGGTGACTTAAGGTATGTTCTTGCAAGCAGATGAGTTAAGCACTCTTCTTGTGAAATACCTCTGGACCCTCTCTATTGTATAAATGTCTGCTATACAATGTGGATTCCAGGGAGGGGAGCAGTATTAAAGGATTGCTCTAGCAAAGGTTTTGTATGCCCTAGTTAGCAGTATAGTGTTACCAGAGAAAAACTTCGTAAAATAAGGTTACTGTGAGCTCTGGGGCTTAGATCTTTAGAGATGAGTACTCCTAAGTCCTTGTCAGAGTGTGGGTCATCCATTAGGTCGTACCCATCCAGCTTGCATTTGGTGTTCTGGTTTTTGTTGCCACTGTGTAGGACAGAACATTTTTTAGCAGAGATACGGAGTTGCCTATTATTTGACCATTCAGATATGGGACTTCCCTTGAAAAATATGTAGAGGCTCCAATTTTTTCAAAATTCAATTGCCCAAATGGAAATGAGGAGGTGATAAGCCACTTGGGAAAACCAATAGAAATAATCAAAACTATAAAAAAGAGAAAGTTGGAATATTTTGGACATGTGATACGACATCAGGAAAAATATGTGATACTTCACTTAATCTTCCAAGGAAAGACTGAAGGCAAATGTGGACCAGGCAAAAGAAGAACATCATGGCTTCGAAATCTCAGGGACTGGTTTGGACAAAACTCAGCAGCACTGTTTCATTTGGCTGTTGATAAAAATAGGATTGCTAATATGATCCCAATGTCCAATCATAAAAGAGGAGGAGGAGGAGGAATTTTTAAAAATATTAAATTATATTCCTTAGCAGGATGTAATAAATATGGGGCCCAAAGTAATACTATTTATGTTTAAATGAACTATTGGAAAATGATAAAGGACTATGGAAAGAGACCAATATTGTTGAAGTTGGAAGATTTGTACAGATATTTATTTGTATTACTATTGTTTATGTAGTTTAGAAAAGATTTGACCCAGTCCGCCCTGAGTCTTCCGGGAATAGGGCGGCATACAAACCGAATAAACCCCACTTCTTCTTTTCTCTAGACTAGTCATACCCACTTCCTCTAACTACTGTTCATATGTTTTAGCCTCCAGCCCCTAATTACTGTTGTTGCTTCTTCTCTGCACTCTTTCTAGCATAATCACATTATTTTATAGTGTGGTGACCAGAACTGCTTACAGTTTTCTGAGTGTGGTTTTATTAAGGCTTTGTAAAGTGATAATACATCTTCATGTGATCTTGATTCTATCACTCTATTAATGTTGTGGCTCATGGGCTAAGACGTTGAGCTTATTGAACAGAAAGGTCTGCAGTTTGGCAGCTTGAATCCCTAGTGCTGCATAACGGAATGAACTCCCATTACTTGTCCCAGTTTCTGCCAACCTAATACTTCAAAAGTACGTAAAAATTCAAGTAGTAAAATAGGAACCATTTTGGTGGGAAGGTAACAGTGTTCTGTGCTCCTTCAGCATTTAGTCATGCCGGTCACATGACCACAGAGATGTCTTCAGACAATGCTGGCTCTTTGGTTTTGAAACAGAGATGAACACCTCCCCCTGGAGTTAGGAACAACTAGTACATACTGTATGTGTGAGTGGATCCTTTAGCTTTACCTATTAATGCAGCCTAGGATTGTATTGTGAGTATTTTTTTGCCTGGGAAAATTTCATTTCAATAAATTTTCCATATTATTAATATGTGATAGTAATTTATAGTGGAAATAGATTTATAGGTAGAGATTGAATTGTTATGAGTCAGTATGAAAGCCATTTTCTTTCAATACAGTTAAATATTCAGGATTCACAAACTTAATATATTTTACATTTAGAAAGACCCCTCAGAAATTGTACATAATATTCTATAATACTGTGTTCAATATTTATTCATAAAATGGCAGTCAGCATTTACTACATTGATATAGTGCTTTACGAATTGGAAGTGTGAAACCCAGGAAAATGTTACTTCAAATGTTGGACATCATTTGAATCAATATCTGAAATATCCTAATAGCAACTAAGAAAACTAGATCAAAGTCAAGTTAAAAAGGAGTGTCTAAAAGTAGAATGGATTAGGTTAAAGAATCTTGGACAGTGATGGAATTGCAGCAACATGAGCATTTACTTTGGAATGGGCTTAAATATGAATAAATCTTAAATAGCTTACAGAACTCCTTCCTTCACAGGAAAACAAAACAAAACAATATTTTTATATGTGTTATATATACCTGTAGATAGCAAACAATTTTTCTATTCTGTTTTTCAGCAATTTTACCTAGAAAGAAAGATCACATGATGTGCTAATTTCTCTTTATGAGTTGTTCTCTGTGGTTTAGGTCAGGTCTGAAAACCATGATGTAGCATTTGGGCAGGAATATGCATCCCAGTAATGCAGCGCTGGAGACCAAGATGGAGAAGACCTCCACAGCTACCATGGCTTTTCCTTTTGTGCTCAGATAGGCTGGAAAGAAGGAGATCCACACACTGCAAAAGGCCAACATGCTGAAGGTGATGAACTTGGCTTCGTTAAAGGTGTCAGGTAATTTACGGGCAAAGAAAGCCACAATAAAGCTGGCAATGGCCAAGACCCCCATGTAGCCCAAGACACAGTAGAGGAAGAAAGCTGACCCCTCATTGCACTGTAAAATCATTTCTTGTGGTTGTGAATGCATGTCCAACTGAGGGAATGGGGGAGATGTCGACAACCAAAGAATACAAATACATACTTGTAAGAGAGAGCATGAGAGAACAATAGAAAAGCCCAATCTTTTCCCCACCCATTTCCTCATCTGAGATCCTGGTTTAGTGGCCATGAAAGCCACAACCACAGTGATAGTTTTAGCAAGTACACTAGAAATGGCCACTGAAAAAGTGATGCCAAACATTGATTGTCGGAGAAGGCAAATCACTTTGCCTGGTTGGCTGAGGAAGAGCAAAGAGGAGAGAAAACAGAGCAGAAGAGAGACAAGCAGGGTGTAAGTGAGGGACTGGTTATTGGCTTTGACAATGGGAGTATCCCTGTACTTAATAAATGTTGCAAGTACCCATGAGGTCAAGAAGAAGAGAGCAAGGTCTGCTGAGGCTAAACCAATTCCCAAGGTTTCTTCAAAAGTTAGAAAAACCAGCAGTTTCAGGATACATCCATCCTTTCCTTTATTTGGATAATGGTCTTTTGAACATTGAAAACAGTCATCCATATCTGGAAGGAAAATCAAGGAACTTGTCAACTAGGCCTTCTAAATTATTGAAAATCACATTAGTTTTTATGCCTCCAATTAGTTTATTAAAATGTTATTAAGTCTAATGAAATGTCACAGAATTCCTTCCCTACCATTTTGATTTGAAATCTTCCCTTCAGGGCATGGAACACAGTCATAGCAACAAAACTGATTTCCCTCAATCCCCTTCTTCCAGGACCCAGGGAAACAAGGGTCATTGCATCGAGAAAATGGAAGAACCTGATGATAAACCAGAAAATGTTTTGAAAAGGAGAGTTTTTAAAACAGTTTCTGAATTTTCTCCTTAATGGAGTAACATGATTATTGACTTCCAAAAAGAATACAGAATTTAACAACTTCATCAACCACTTGAAAGCATGTAGAAATTATAATGAGGTACAAAACCTCCTGTCTGAAGAACAGAGAAAATAAATAATTATACATGGTAACGATGTCATGCAAACAAGGGCACTCTTGTGATTTCAAGTGGAAATGCCCACTAAATGTGCAATCCTGGCTTTTACATTGTAATATCATATTTGTCAATTTGAGGAATCTTTCATCATCCACAATATTTGAAAGAATATACCATTGTTTATTTTAAAAAAATAGAAATTAGATTTCTAAAGATATTTCAATATGGGATCATAATGGGTTAAGGCACGGATCACAATGGATTAAGGTGGAATCACTAATTCGATACCTGGTTAAAAGCTGGGTGCCAGACAATTAGATCTTCATCAATGAATAATTCCTTTCCTTTTGGAGCCTGTAGATCCATCTCTCCAACTCTAACTCTCTGAAACGATTTGTTTGGGAAAGTGATCAAGTTGGTGATGTCGAATCCACCCGTTGCTTCCCCTTTCTCATTCAGGAACACTCTCTCCCCAGCTGAATTGTTAAAAGAAATGCCTTGAAGATGTGAATGGAGCTATTTGAAAGGGATTAAAAGATTGAGGGAATGAAAAGCAATATAATAGAGAAGAGAAAATCATATCCAAGTTTCATTCATTCTTTATTCTCATTCTTATAATATTATTAAGCTTAGAAATTTGTTAATCAATACTGTATGATAACGTACATTTCTACTCTATGTATTTAACTTGATTATCAATATTCGGGAAAGTCAGAATTAACTGAAGCAGAATGAAAAAAGCATTTTGGAACTTTGGAATTCTTTAAATTATGATTTACATTCACTACTTAAATAACTACTTCCACATAGATCATATATAATCTTTCATCATTGATAGAAAGAAACCCCTTTTCTGTCTCTATTTAAAACAGAACAGAATCAGAGTCAGAATGGATTTACTTCTTGTTTGATTTCTCATGCTTGATTCCACATGCAGAAAATATTAAGACTTTCCACAATGGGGTCAAAACATAATTCTATGTCAAACTGTTTATTGAAATAAGTGTCCAAAGCAAAGGGAATACCTGCCAAGCCTGGAGATGTGGACTTTTAGGATTTTTATCCCTCATAGGTTTTTTTCTATTGAAATACAATGTGTATAGAGCTTGCAAAGCATGAGCCACAGCATGAACAGCGTTGTAGATGGTGTAGCTTTGGCCAGTCATCTCCATTTCAAAGGCAGGTCCAGGAAGATCTTCTAGCTTCATCTCTCCAGTGCATTTCCTACTTGGCATTTCTTGTAATTCTGGTTTTGGAAATGAACAATCAAATGCTTGTTCCCAAACTTCCTGCAGAAACCCATCTCTGGGGACTGAAAGAGGATTAATGGTCTGAAGAAATTCCCTGAAACCTGCAACTGCTCTTGAATGAATGGTGAAGGAAACAGCCCCATGGAACATCTGGAGACCCCACGGGATTTGAAATCCTGATAATATAAAATCAATCTGTACAGTCGTGATCCACACCCTTTTATATAATGCAGTTTCCTTGCTTTCAGGATCTATAATAAATGTGACATATCTGAACCACATAATTGACATCGATACTCCATAGACGAGAAATGCATTGGCTTTGCTATTAACCCAGGTTATGATAATACCAGAGATTGTTTGATATACTTCTGGAAAGTCCTCCAAGTGGACCAGTTGTGCTAGCCTTTCTATGAACGATGAGCAGATTCTGTTCTCTGAAAGTAAGGGCAGCATTTTCTGTAAGAAATGTTCTCCATCGTTGTTGTTAACAATAAATATCCCAATCCATGACCACCTGAAATGGTGAAGTAATTGGATGATCCCAATGTACTGATGGTCCTCTTTGGGGACCATGAAATAAACTGAAGATAGCTTACTGGTATCAAATTCCATTTGGGGTAATGAGCCATATGTAAACTGCAAGGAAGTAGAGTAATATTTTCCTGAGTTGTAAGATCAAATTGTCCAGATCTAGATTTCATACAAAATATATTCAGGTAATGAATTGTTTTCCTGAAATTCTTATAGGTATTAATATGGAAATGAACTTATTGGAATTGTTTCAAACAAATACAATTGATCGATTCTTTTGATAGAAACAAAGAACTTTATGTTCCATTAGGGATGGAGTCTCTTTGGATACTCACTTCTTGTATTTGGCATTGTAGTTTCAAAACTATGCTAACTCATAGACCTTAACTCAGGGAGAACATCTTAATATACATCTAAGCCTAATCTTTGTTGTTAGTTAGTTGCGAAGTTGTGTCCAACCCATTGTGACCCCATAAAAAATGTTCATCCGGGCCTTCCTGTCATCTACCATCCTCTGGAGTCCATTTAAGTTCATGCTTTGGTGACTCCATCCAGCCACCTCCTTCTCTGTTGTTCCCTTTAATCTTTAACAATCCTTAATTAATAAAAAAGAATATAATATACTTTCTCCCTTTAGCCCATTCCCAACTTACTTGTGGAATTTTGAAGAATTCTGCAATTTCAGCAATAGAAGAGGATGTGACAAAATCCAGTCCCCCAATGATAGCCATGAGATTCTTCTCCCTGTCACACATGTAGTTGGGTACAAATTCCTGGGATTTGAAAAGTAGGTCCAGAGTTGTGCGATAGGTCATCCTTAAATTGGAGTAACTGTCATAGATGTGGAATCCAAGAGTTACATTAGGTAAGATCCGAGAGTCCTTGTTGATCTCCTTCACAGCAAAAGCCAAGGCGAGGACATGTTGATGGAATTTGGGGGATATACTGCAAAAAAATACCCCAGTTGAAGGAAAAAAAATGACAATTCTCATAATGTGGCATTATTTTCTGTATGAATGATAAACAATTTTTTCTCTGATAGTAGTAAAAAGATAATTGCATTTTCTAATATTCTTAATAATTTCTACAGAGGATCCTTGGTGCTCTCTGAGCATGGTGGCTTTGTTGAAGACATTTCATTACCCAAAATCGGTAACATCATGAATGCCTGGTACTGAGGATGTTATCTAGTTTGAATAATGTCTACAAGGAAAGAACACATCTCAGAGAGCACCAAGGACCCCCTCATTTCCATCCTGAACTAAAATATTCTCCTTTATGGAGAATAAATGGTAATCTTTACAAAGTTCAGATTTAATTTACACAGCCTTTACTTGACCTCCAACAAATATGTACTACAACAAATGCAAGTAGTGACTTTTTGCCAGTACTATATTTATATTCTATGATTTTTTTCAGAAAACAAATACAAAATTATGTATATATCTACGTATATTATATGACCTAGAGAAACTACACAGTCTAGTTTGGACATATACATGTACACGGTGAAGAAAACAGCTGAGCACTAAGCACATAGATTTTATAAACAGTATCCTGAATAACAGGAAATGAGATTGTTATAAACATCTCTGCTGTCCTTAGCACTCTCTATATGGACTTTCTATCTGAGGGACTGCTGCCACTAAACCAAACAGTGATGCACTTTGTTAAAATGCTCTCAATAATGTCTCTGTAAAAATAATGTCTCTCTACGTGTATGTTTTGTGATGAGAGATAATGCCAAATCTTTCTAAAAATTATATTTCCCTCACTAAATGTTCAAATAGAGACTTCTTGATCTGAAATGTTCATTTCATGTGAAAGACTCTAAAATGATGTAAAGAAGGTTATTTCTTCTTTCATAACTTGATACAATTGAAAGAAGGAAAGGAAGGAAGGAAGGAAGGAAGGAAGGAAGGAAGAAAGAAAGAAAGAAATAAAGAAAGAAAATTATATTAAAAACTTTTTAGCCATATAAACTATTTTTTAAAATCTAGGTAAGAGGGAAAAAATCTTACGTTGGCATGTCATAAGGTTTTTTAGAAGGATTTTCACTAAATTTAAATTCATAAAAGTGGTAAGCCATGTGACATGTAATCCCACCAATGATAAGGTCTCCAGGCTGGTACCACTCATGTGGGACAAGGAAAGCATCACTTGCAGGGCATTTCAGAGTGACTACTTCATGTACGAAAAACATCACCAGAAACATCTTCATGCTTTTGTTATTGTGAAAATGTTTTCCCTTCCATCCTCCCGATCAGAAAGTACCTAGAGTCCAATACTTCATCTGAAGATCGATACAAGGTTATATGTGAGAATGCACCTAATGAGAAAATCTGTTCTTTTCTACTTGAAGATCTGTGTGAGCGCAAATTTGTATCCTGTACAGTATTTGAACAGATGCACTGGCAGAAGAGAAGAGAGGGTAGAAATCTGAAGCAATGAGCCCAACAGAGATGTTGTTACCATTGTGCCAAACTTCCTGTACTTCAAATGTTTCTTTTTATTCAAGCGGATACCTTGACTGTTATTGAATATCATTGCCTTCTGTGCAGCCTTTAGTCTTTTGGCGTAGCTGAGAAAATATGGTGATTCCTGCAGGAGTTAATTATTTTGTTTTGCTGAGATAATAATTGGCTACTGGTTAAACTCTTTTTTTATATGAGCAAATGCCAATGAAAATCATATAAGGGAGATTTGCAATAAAATACATGCCTAGTTGTTGAAATTGTTGAAAGTGTTATTTTTTTTATCTAAAAACATTTATTTTCTATTGATTTTTCACAAAATAGAATAGGAACATATCCAGCAGGTATCAATCATGAGGAGTAACAATGCAGAAACTTTTAAAAAAAATTACCATGAACTCACTGAAAACTTTTTTGCGCCAAAGTTTCTATTATTCTACTGCTAACGTTTTAACGTATGATTTCTTCTCCCAGAACTAGAAACATTGGTAAGACAGAATGCCTTATGTTAGATATAAAACCTACATTTATGCTGTAACATCTTTTACTCCCCTAAACAATTTTTGGGGAACAGGCTAAGAATATTTTTAAAAAACCTTCATTTGTAAATAAACCTCGACGTCATAATGCTTTACACAGGAATGTTCCTTTAAGTTCAGTTCATAAAAGGGATAGACTATCCCACCAATTATGAGATCAGCAGCTTTATATGGGGCTCTCCATTTATTTATTTATTTATATTTATTTATTTGTCAACATGTACAAGGCAACGGGTATTAATATAGACATGGACATTTTTGCATGAGATTAGTACAAATAGATGGGTATAAATAAGTGTAACACGACCATGAACGCAAAAAATGAGTACATATCAATGGGGACAGGAGGACAGAGATGGTAGGCACACTGGTGCACTTATGCATGCCCCCTTAGGGATTTCTTAGGAAACATGTGAGGTCCAAGGTGGACAGATTAAAGTTAAAGATATGGGAGATTGAGGAACTAACATAGTCATGGTAGAGCATTCCAAGCATTGAACAATCTTTTGCTGAAGTCATATTTTCTGAAATCGAGTTTGGAATGGTTTACTTTGAGTTTCTATCTGCTGTTTTCCCTTGTATTATGGCAGTTGAAATTGAAGTCGTCGTTTACAGGTAGGACATTATATCAGATAATTTTGTGTACTATGCTTAGGTCAGAACATAAGCAGAGTTGTCCAAGCCTAAAATTTCAAGCATGGTGACTTAAGGTATGTTCTTGCAAGCAGATGAGTTAAGCACTCTTCTTGTGAAATACCTCTGGACCCTCTCTATTGTATAAATGTCTGCTATACAATGTGGATTCCAGGGAGGGGAGCAGTATTAAAGGATTGCTCTAGCAAAGGTTTTGTATGCCCTAGTTAGCAGTATAGTGTTACCAGAGAAAACTTCGTAAAATAAGGTTGTCAACTTTTTTGGTAATGTGGTTACTGTGAGCTCTGGGGCTTAGATCTTTAGAGATGAGTACTCCTAAGTCCTTGACAGAGTGTGGGTCATCCATTAGGTCGTACCCATCCAGCTTGCATTTGGTGTTCTGGTTTTTGTTGCCACTGTGTAGGACAGAACATTTTTTAGCAGAGATACGGAGTTGCCTATTATTTGACCATTCAGATATGGGATTTCCCTTGAAAAATATGTAGAGGCTTCAATTTTTTCAAAATTCAATTGCCCAAATGGAAATGAGGAGGTGATAAGCCACTTGGGAAAGCCAATAGAAATAATCAAAACTATAAAAAAGAGAAAGTTGGAATATTTTGGACATGTGATACGACATCAAGAAAAACATGTGATACTTCACTTAATCTTCCAAGGAAAGACTGAAGGCAAATGTGGACCAGGCAAAAGAAGAACATCATGGCTTCGAAATCTCAGGGACTGGTTTGGACAAAACTCAGCAGCCCTGTTTCATTTGGCTGTTGATAAAAATAGGATTGCTAATATGATCCCAATGTCCAATCATAAAAGAGGAGGAGGAGGAGGAATTTTTAAAAATATTAAATTATATTCCTTAGCAGGATGTAATAAATATGGGGCCCAAAGTAATACTATTTATGTTTAAATGAACTATTGGAAAATGATAAAGGACTATGGAAAGAGACCAATATTGTTGAAGTTGGAAGATTTGTACAGATATTTATTTGTATTACTATTGTTTATGTAGTTTAGAAAAGATTTGACCCAGTCCGCCCTGAGTCTTCCGGGAATAGGGCGGCATACAAACCGAATAAACCCCACTTCTTCTTTTCTCTAGACTAGTCATACCCACTTCCTCTAACTACTGTTCATATGTTTTATCCTCCAGCCCCTAATTACTGTTGTTGCTTCTTCTCTGCACTCTTTCTAGCATAATCACATTATTTTATAGTGTGGTGACCAGAACTGCTTACAGTTTTCTGAGTGTGGTTTTATTAAGGCTTTGTAAAGTGATAATACATCTTCATGTGATCTTGATTCTATCGCTCTATTAATGTTGTGGCTCATGGGCTAAGACGTTGAGCTTATTGAACAGAAAGGTCTGCAGTTTGGCAGCTTGAATCCCTAGTGCTGCATAACGGAATGAACTCCCATTACTTGTCCCAGTTTCTGCCAACCTAATACTTCAAAAGTACGTAAAAATTCAAGTAGTAAAATAGGAACCATTTTGGTGGGAAGGTAACAGTTTTCTGTGCTCCTTCAGCATTTAGTCATGCCGGTCACATGACCACAGAGATGTCTTCAGACAGTGCTGGCTATTTGGCTTTGAAACAGAGATGAACACCTCCCCCTGGAGTTAGGAACAACTAGTACATACTGTATGTGTGAGTGGATCCTTTAGCTTTACCTATAAATGCAGCCTAGGATTGTATTGTGGGTATTTTTTTGCCTGGGAAAATTTCATTTCAATAAATTTTCCATATTATTAATATGTGATAGTAATTTATAGTGGAAATAGATTTATAGGTAGAGATTGAATTGTTATGAGTCAGTATGAAAGCCATTTTCTTTCAATACAGTTAAATATTCAGGATTCACAAACTTAATATATTTTACATTTAGAAAGACCCCTCAGAAATTGTACATAATATTCTATAATACTGTGTTCAATATTTATTCATAAAATGGCAGTCAGCATTTACTACATTGATATAGTGCTTTACGAATTGGAAGTGTGAAACCCAGGAAAATGTTACTTCAAATGTTGGACATCATTTGAATCAATATCTGAAATATCCTAATAGCAACTAAGAAAACTAGATCAAAGTCAAGTTAAAAAGGAGTGTCTAAAAGTAGAATGGATTAGGTTAAAGAATCTTGGACAGTGATGGAATTGCAGCAACATGAGCATTTACTTTGGAATGGGCTTAAATAT